>NW_027396660.1:0-204031 GCF_047715775.1 Aspergillus undulatus
GAGGAGGAGGAGGAGGAGGAGGAGGAGGAGGTAAGCGCTGACTCCAAGGCGCTTGATCTCACTGATGACTAGATCCCGACTGCCGCTGAGCATGCTGTCCGAGCAGAGGGACTCGTTCGTCACGTCGTGCCCGTACCAGTTTGGTTGGATGTATGGGACGCCGGCTTCTGCTGCGGCGCGGATGAAGTTCGTCAATTGTGGTTGGCGGAGCTAGCACGTTCATGATTATGAGGAGGACTTGCTGCCCGCGCAGGACCAACGAGTGCGCTGTCATCGTTGTCGTCGCTGGTGTTGGTGTAGTCGATGCGCGCGACGGAGTGGACGCCTTCGGGTATCTTGCTCGTATTGCCGGGGCGGGTTAAGGCTGTGATGATGTGTTTGCCGATAGATCCGCCGGCCTTGTCTTGTTAGCTTTGTCTGTAGACTCTCCTTGATTTCGTTTGAGGCAATGTAACGTACTCCGATGGCGACGTTCTCGATGCGGTTGGTGAAGCCCTCGGGTTGGTCTCTGGCGTACCGTGGAGCCATCTTTGCTACCTAGAAATATAACTGCTTGTTCAAAGCAACCTAAGAAGTAATCTTACAGCCCGACATTGGGCCGCTGTTGATAAATAAGTATGAATACAGCCCGGAGCCCTAAGAGCGCTCACAGAGCTCACAGTATCGGACATATCGGGTTTAACTTCTCAATATCCTAGCCCGGTTTGAGTTGAGCAGAGACACGCTGGGGACGAATCCATGAACATGAAGACACGAGTAAGTTATCAAGAGGAACTGGTGGGAAATCAGCTTGGAGACTGCCGTGTAAATTCTGAGAGAAGACGGTACTTAGGTTCCTTCAGCTGAATGGTGCCCTAGGTCGGCGCTCATAAATGCCGAGTTGCGACTCTTCGCCGGGCCCAGCGGACCAATATACCCTATCATTCGATGGTGTTTTGGGAGGATGTTCGTTGAGGGAGGGGGCTTTTACGTTAGGTGGACAGTGGGTCGTGATTTTGTTGTCATAGGGATAGAGAGAGAGAGAAGGTCATAAGTTATACGAAAGTTGAATGAGGAAGATAATCATTGCTCATATACTCGTCTGTTGCCATCGTCTAGAATTACGGCTGATCTTTCAGGAACCAGGGCAGGAGATCTATGTCTTATCTAGGCCAGTTTGAAAAAGCCAGTTACTGCTGCGCCTTCTCACGCTGAATCTGCGCATCCAAAATCTTATCTAACGGAGGAGGACAATCCAGCCTCTCCATAAGGACCTCCACCATGCGCACACCCTTGCCCTCTAGCATCCGCTCATCGGTCAGGGCCTTGTCAAGATCACCCCATGTCCGGACCTGCCATGTATGCGCAGCATACTCCCCCTCGGTTGGAGCGCCGAAGAACTCAGGGCCCTTGAGGTACCGCCAAGGCGTGATGTCGTTGTATGCTGCGTTGCGACCGTGAATAGCGCGCTCGATGGTATAGCCGTCATTGTTGATGAGGAAGATAATGACGTTGAGTTTGCGGTGAATGATAGTCGCAAGCTCCTGGGCTGTCAGCTGGAAGCTGCCGTCGCCAATGAATAGGATCGATCGGGCTTCGAGAAGGTCGTGATATTCCGATCGAGCGATGAGATCGTGCTGCGCTAGACTGGCGCCAAGGGTAGCTGGAAGCATGTATCCGATTGAAAGCCAGGTGACTGCTTTGAAAAGACGTGTTTTCGGAGGAAGGCGGAACTCGTTTGAACCGTATGCTGCTGTGCCTGTTTCAGCGAGAATGATGTCGCCTTCTTGGAAGAACGAAGAGATCCTGTGCCAGAAACCACCGGTTTGCGAGACAAGATCGGAGCTTGAAACTTCGGGCGGAGCGATGGATTTCGGATGCTCGAGCTTGGGCTCGTATTTGTGGAGTTTCTCCATTTCGAGGTGGCCGATAAGCTGCGGCAGGAAGTAGTTCGCCGGTAGATCGCGAATGATCTCGCCTCCAATCTGGACTGAAGTAGCGTTGAAGAAAATTGTGTCATCGCGCTTTGGGACGGTTTGATAAAGGAAGGTGTTGGTGTTGCTGAAGTGGGCGCCGAAGCAGAGGACGAGGTCGCTTGCATCGACAATTTCCTTGTGCTTCGGGGTGAAGACGCCGTAGACATTCGGCAGGGATTCGTCGAGCGAGCTCTTACCGAAGCCCGACGTGAATGTTGGCCACTTTGTTGATTTGACAATGTGGTCAATCTCGTCCACAATCCTGGCGTACCGAACTTCACCGTCCACCAGTATTATAGGTTTCTTCGCGCTGTAAATGCGATCAGAAATAGCCTTGAGCGCCTTTTCTTCGATCTTCGGCTGACGCGAAGGTAGCGGAAGGGACAGCTTCGTCTCAAGTGTCCACTTTGGAACGCGCAAGGAGACCATGTCGAGAGGGATGGCGATGCGGACGGGTCGGCTGTGGAGGAGGCATTGCTGCAAAACGCGATCAATCTCGGCGGGGGCGGTCCGGTGATCGGTCAAGATGGCCTGGGCGACGGTGATGTGTTCCTGCATCCGATCGAACCTCTCGTACTCGCCATCGTTGAAGGTATGGTGGATGAGGGCGCGCGACTCCTGGGACTGGCGGACGGGCGTGCCGACGATGTGGACGACGGGGGCGCGTTCGGCGTAGGCACCAGCGATCGCGTTGAGGGCGGACAGCTCGCCGACTCCGAAGGTGGTGACGAGGGCGCCAATACCTAGTGATAGTAAGCTTAGATGAGGTCGCAGAGAACGAATGTGAAGAAAAGACAAGGGCAGTACCTTTGATCCTGGAGTAACCGTCAGCAGCATACCCCGCATTCAGCTCATTGCCGCTGCCAATCCAGTGCAGACGCGACGGAGCCACGTAGTCCAGCAGCTGCAGGTTGTAGTCACCGGGGAGACCGAAAATGGAGTCTACACCGAGCTGATGCAGGCGCTTGAAGAGGTATTCGGCGAGGGTTGTGGTGTTGGTCTCCATGGCGAGAGAGTAGTTGTGTTGGTGTTGGAGAAGCCGAGAAGAAGAGGGGCGGCCTTATATATGGAGCGCAACCACCCGACGATAGCCGGCCCACCCGTTCCTGTTACATCATCTAGCAATCAAGATCACACTCTCAAAGAGAAAGTACCTGATATCTTAGAGGTGCCAGGTATCGGGGGTGCAAACGATCCTTTCGTTAGTTCGCGTGTTTGCTGCGAGGAGCTAAGATGTGAGCAGCCCATTGTGAATCGCAGACGCCGGTGCTGCATGACATTAATTCGACGAAGCAGGCGATCTTGGCCACAGCAAACTATACTTACTGGGCAATCCAGCCTCGTCTCAGCATGCCTGCGAATGGCTCGAATATCAACTCGAGGTGCTCCGACCAATAGCCCTAACTTGCTGTGTCCACCTTGAAGCCTCGCGTTTCCCCCAGCCTCGCCGCCATTAATGTACGTTTATCACATGGAGTAAGAAAACATGATTATCCGCAATCTATGGATGGTATGACTTGTACGCCTGCATTGCACCTGTTATGCTCTGGAACAGCCCAAACACCAGGGTCAAGGAAATCGCGACCCAGAGAGTGTACCACTGTGTGCCTTCCCGCCGGTCATTCCACCATTGAGACAGTGTCGATGGCCTTGACTCGTCGAATTCTTCCTTCAGAATGACGAGTCTATCATGCCAATAGTTGTATTCATCAATTCGCCGTTGTGCTGGGCCGCATTTGAGGACATGGTCGTCCAGTTCGTCGGACGCTCCTTGTTTTTTGTACCACTTTTCGCACGATCGATCACCCTTTGGGAAAAGAAGAGCCAGTGTTGCCAAGGTTTTGTCTATGAAGCCCGTCGGAAAGAACATTGACCTGGCTGTGTATGATAAGTATAGGTCTCAGGGGCTATGGAAGCGATCAAGCATACTGTTGCTGACTCTTCAGGAACGAAGCGTGGTGAAAAACAGTCACGGTTCTCTTGGCGTCTCTCAAGCGCAGATGATCCGTGAGATTTGAAGTCAGTTCGACTTTGAAGCCGGCAATTCGCACCATGCTGGATACATTGAAATCCCTGCCCAATTTCAAGCTGTCGTGACTGAGCGGAGCTTTGTCCGGGAATGTCTCGTGGAGAAAGTCAGTGTCCGTCTACCAGAGAATACGTGCCGAAATACGCCAACATCTAACATGAAAACAAGACGGACAGCGAGATCAATGCTGGAGTCTAGTGCGTCGTCAACGGCACTGTCTCTAGATGTACATCTTCTCATAAACTTTTCCTTGACTTCGGAACGAGGAAGGTTGTCAAGAATATCGGTCGCGATCTCTAGTATGTCTTGGTGAGTTTTCAAGGGGAGTTGCGCTTTGTATGACTGATAGATTATCATGTATTGCTCAGTATAGTATTGAAAGTAGGACCGGAGATGGCACGATTGACAGCTGCCAGATCCCCAGAACCGACTGGCTATCTCGTTTTGCGTATCTGAGGTCATATGAGACTCGAGAATTGAATGATCGAGGGACATGGCGCATGAGATCAACGTGAATAACCTGGACGAAAGCGTTCACAACCGAGGCCACTGCTTGCTTTATGCTTTCAGCATCTGCCTATTACGATGTGATTGGAGGATTGCACAGCCCCGGATATGCCTTTCTTTTCTTGTGGCAGGATCACTGTTTTTTAGCACTTGCATTGTTAAGCTCTTCTGACCAAATAATATCCACGTCCTTGATTCCAGCATATGCGAATTTCCAAAATAGGCTAGTGAATGTCATTGATTGTTCCAATTCGACAAAACTTATCCTCGGTTATCTTTGCTACACTTTCGATTTTGACAATCAAGGTAGATACCGTGGTGGATCCATAGCGGCATTGACGGGTGAAGAGCCTACATGATCTGAGACCGGAAGTGAACTGTAGCACCGTGGAATTGCTTGTTATGGGGGTGCCGTATACCAGGTCCAAAAACAAGGCGTGCCCAGGGCGATCATCCTCTTCTCCAACGCACGCAAGGTTTGACCACTGAGATTATTGGCAGATTTAATAGACGAAACCCCTGTAGATAGCAACGCAATGACAGTCTATATCGAGGATTGCGGGCGTAGATGTACGATGCAACAAAGCTGCAGGGCAATGCACTTGCATCGGCCCCTACCCTAGCCTACAGAATAGGAGAAAGAGGGTCGAATACTACAACTGATTGCTTCTGAATGGTCGGAAATTAAGCATCTGGCTATGACGCATACTGCTGGCTCAGACGTGAGGTCAGTGTGCCTTGGACCGCGAACTAGAGGAGGGTTTACTGTTAATGATTCATTGCTTATGACGTATGTGTTATATGGTACTCGAGATGCTAAAGGCCGGAATGACATAGGTGACTTTGTCTGAGACTTCCGGGTGACTTCGCTCATTATGCTTCATTAGTAGCTTGACGGGGTCTTGGACAATGAAGGTATAGAAACTCATTCGGCGGAACGATAGCATTAAAGATCTGACATCTCGCTAGCACAGTAAGCCATGGAGCGCTGATATACTAGCTCTGTCGGAGGGGCTAGGTAGCACGACTTCCAATCAAGCATGAAATTCCCGGATGAATTGCCCATCAACGGCCAAGAGGATAGAGAATATTTCGGGGAACGAGAGATCATATCAAGGATACACATTCCAGGCCATCAGATGTGGACTCATCGGCCTTGTCTGTTCATCGGCGCCCCCGGCTGGCGGCCGACACGATCTTGCTTTAGAGGAGGTAGATGGATACGCCGCCGCACTCCCGTTCTCACTGGAGTCGTCCGGGTATAGGAGGATGCAAGGTATATTCTAAGAAGGGATTTCAGGAGCTAGTTTGCGCAAATCAGCAGGAGCAGATCACAGGGAGTTAGGGCACGCCTGGGACATATCGACCAAAACCATAGTGGTAAGCTATGGTTCGTCCTGACAAAACTACAATCTTCAATCAAAGATAAGAATCACTGATATGGGGGGATTGCGTTCAAGTCACTCGAAGTGGCCCCCAAAGCTTTGTAACGAAATATGGGTACAGAAGGTGCGTGAGGGTAGAATGAAAGGTGTCATGTGTAGGCTTTGCGCTGAGCGGGCCATGAGCCTGATATAAAATAGGTGACATGTTGACCAGATCAATGGGAGAAGTGTACTGGGAGTATGCTGTTGTGCTCCTTGGAGACTCTGGAAATTTTGATTAATATGTACTACATATCAGCAAGAGCCAATGGCACGGAGAGTACAAGCAAAGACCGCGAAAGCTGCGTTGAAATATATGATGCCTTAATGATGATTCAAAGATAGAGTAAACTAGCTTCAGGGCAGGGGAGGGACTCGTAAATTTTTTATGGGAGTCCAAGATCTGAGTTTTCGAACCAAGGAAGTCATATAGTTTCCTGTAGCAACGAGCTAACAAGCTAATGACCTGTGCAGTCAGAGACCCAGAGTGGATATAGTGATGATGGAAATAGGCACTCATAGTGCAACGAAGTACGTACGCTCCCAACAAATATCTATCTGTACAGCCCAGCGTCAAAAACAATCAAAGCCTTGAATCTAATAGGTCAGGAAAACACCCACACTCCAGCGTATTAGATCCAAACTCGAGGTTACACCCTCCACTACCCGTGCCAAATCCCACGACACGACACATAAGATTCGAAATACGCCCCGAGGGGTTACCTCCGCACACAGTCAGCAGTCAGTATCCGAATGCCGTCGCAGCACAAATCCGCACGGCCCAGTGCATTGGGCCAACCCGCCATTGGTGCATCTATGATCCGGAGGCCGAAATGCATGTTTCACGACAGGCCCCAATCCCACGTAATCTTGGTGGATGCCGGAGATTATAGGCTGGTCGATCTGTGTAACGGCGGGATTGTCCTAATCTGCGATCGATCGATCGATTTCATGACTGATTAGTTGATTGCTCATGACGTATGAGCCTGGGATGGACTGGGTCAAAAATGGACTGGTAGGGCAGAGCATGGCGCGCGAGAAACTCAGGTTGCTGTAAAGTAGGGTACCAGATTGAACTCGGATTCGGATTCTCCGCGACTTCCAGCTCGGCCAGGAAGTCGTGCAACTTCGCGTGGGAACTAAGCCTTAACTAGGTGATTGAACCACTGTTTTTTCCGTTGCATCGGTCGTGTCCATGTGTGCTTTGTATGTGGACCGCATTGAAATGTGGGAAGATGTTGCCTCTTTGGGTGGGATCTGAGTTGTGCTGTTGACTTTCCCCTCGGATGGCGAATGGGTATAGGGTGTCAGCGTGCGCAGAGGAAAACATTCAGTGGCGAAATGTTTGTAGGATGGATCGTTTACCTGGTCGAGGGTTGGGATATGGACGGTATCGTGAGGTATCATGAGGAGGTCGATAGTATTGCTGTTTGGATGTATCGTTCGTGACGATGGGTTGACGGTGAGGTGTACTTTGTGAGGAAGTCACTTTGAAGAACCGCAAGATCGCGGTGACGATGCTGGTGTAGAGACGTTTAGGGGTTGTAGCGGTCCGCGCTCTCCTGGTGTATGCCCAATGCGACCTATACTCGATTATTCATATAGAGCGCGAAGAAGATCTGGAATACCATATGGGTCATCATCCGGACAGTCTATTCATTCAACAAAATACACCACGTACATTCTATGACATTATTTCCTCCGACCTTCAAGATAGTTCCAGACATCGGCACAGGCATCCCTCAACGACAGCTCCGTCCTCCAACCCAGCTCTCTTGCCGCCCGCTCCGGAATCGCAACGCAACATCCTACATCGCCCTCTTTCCTTCCCACAGGCCTCACAGACATATACCGTCCACTCGCCTCCTCCAGCGCCCTGACAACGTCGAACACCGAGTGCCCAACCCCAGTCCCGAGATTAAACGTTCGGAACGCCCCATCAATCCGACCAGCCTGCGCTGCTGAAAGAGCAGCGTGATGCCCCCTCGCTAGGTCGGAAACATGAATAAAATCCCGAATCGGACTCCCATCAGGCGTATCCCAATCCGTGCCGTAGATATACAGCTTCGGCGCCTCGCCCGTAAGCACTCGCACTGCAGCCGGGAAAAGATTGGACCCTGACTCCTTGGGATCCTCCCCGAGCAAGCCAGACGAATCGCACCCTATAGGGTTGAAGTAGCGCAGGGCGACGACAGTCCAGGATGGGTCAGATCGACACAGATCCGAGAGAATAGCTTCGGAGAAAAACTTGGAGCGACCGTAGGGGCTCGTTATCCCCGTGCAACCTTGTTCCGCGTAAGTCTGGCTGTCGGTTGCGGGGTCGATGTAGAATTCCCGCTCATGGACACAGTCTTCTTCGCGTAGGCGGGTTTTGGTTGTTGTGGACTCGGAAAGCGTGCCGTAGACGCTGGCTGAGGAGGAGAAGATGAAGGTTTTGATGTCGTGCTCTGCTAGTAAGCCGAGGAAATCGATTAAGCCTAGGACGTTGTTTTGGTAGTATTTTAGCGGGTGTTGGATGCTTTCGCCGACTTCTTTGTATGCTGCGAAGTGGATGACGCCGGAAATGGTAGAGCGTCTTTGACCGGCGGTGACCACGCTGTGTCGGGAGAGAAGAATACTCATGACTGGAATATCGCGGTAGTCGGCGAGACATAGCTCAGCTTTTGGGCATTGTGTGCCAGCCTGAGCATGGTAAAGCTTTGCGGCGAGAATGATACGGTCGAAAACGTGCTGGTAGCTGTTTGTCAAGTTGTCGACAATTATGATATTGTAGCCGGAATTGAGCAATTCGAGTGCGGTATGGGAGCCAATGAATCCAAGGCCCCCTGTAACGAGGATACATTCGACATTGTTAGGTTGGTGGAGTTCTGGTTTGAGGAGATCCTCAATCTCAGTTGCAGGAATGGGAGGGCCAGAGAAAACCACCGGCGAGCTTGTCCCTGACGACGGGGAAGATGAGGCCATGACCATGATACCGATAGTAATGTAGTGACCTTAACCAGGGTACAAATCTCCGGAAATGGAGATTATCATGGATGGCTGCCGTAATTGCCCGGGGCATCAATCCGAGAGAACAATGCAGAGCGCCAGACAAGAGAGAGCTCCATGGGTGGTGGACTCGGTACGGATACAGAATAAATTCTTAGAAAATGGACTGATTACGCGCTCTTGCGTTTGACGTCGTACGGAATCTCCGGGTTGGGCTCACAGTACCTGTCTCCAGGTGTCGCTACGGGGCCTGCTGGCTTGCTTGCCTTCCTGCCTGCCTGCCTGCCCACTTCCACTCCCACTTCTGCCCAGGCAGCGGCTGAGCGATGTGAGCACTTGTTTCTGTATGTCTCACTCTCATATCACCGGCGGCTTACTCGGATAGGTAAGAATACGGCGCAAGCAGGATTTCACATGTACTCGAGACAACGAAGACGCTGCTCTAGACTCAGCCCCATGGCTGGAATGTTCGTTGAGACTTGGATTTGTCGCATTGGCGGAAGATGGAAAACGGCATCCCACTCGGCAGTTCTACCTCGCTGTCATTCTTTAGTCTTTACTCTCCAGTAGCCCGAGAGTCTAGGATATGGCCCCTAAAAACAGAGACAGCTTTAGCTTATCGTACCTCGCTCAGGCTAGCCTAAGAGCCGGCGGCTGAAGCGCACGGTGACGTGATAAGCCGGTAGCCAGTCATCATACAATTAAGTTTACCTGACAGCACGATAGTTTCCCAGCGCTTGGGTATTGGTATCCAGCATGGAGGGCTGCAAGGTTCAGGATCGGAGCTACTGATGCTGGGCGGTTGCGGTGGCGTGCGATGCTTGCTATCTTGCTAGCTGCCTTCCTTCGCTCGTGAGGCGTTGGTCTATCCCTCACCAACAAGGTTCCTGATAATGGAATACGAGGACCAAGGGCTTGGAAAGGCATCCAAAGTTACTTCGAGTCACCTAGTCTGGGCATTGGACATGTTGCGCTGGATAATTGGCGACGGGAATTAAGGTTAGGGTCCTGGAAGTCTCTATCCTTTAAATGAAGATGGGAAATTTCAGCCGCAACCTGCAGTACCTCCTGCAAATCTCAATAATGGAACACGATATCAAGGTATTATATTTAAGTTTATCGAAAGATAAATCGAAAGATAACGTCAAAATGGCATCGAGGCTCACCGGAGCTCCAGGCTAAAATCGACAAGAGCGACGACTGCTCCAATACGAGCGCCACGTGTACGCACCCCGATAGCAGGCAAAACAACCTATCACGTCGCCAACAAGGTGCATCCCGTGCATACTTGTTCCTAAATGGCGCCATCCTCTGTCGAATTCATCCGAATTCAGCCAGGAACTTGAGAGTGTAACCGTGCGTTTCAGCCAGATACAGTTCATAGTACCATCGCTATTCATCCGCCTGTAGCGCCCGCATGAACTCCATCCAGGTCCTCCCGAAGCACTCGTAAAAGTCCTCCCGGATCTCCGTGACAAAAAAGAAAGCTGACCGGTGGCGCAACTCGAGCACTAAATCGTGCACTTGGTCCGCCGGGACGCCGCTAATCATGTAGCCGGCCTGCGAGCGGTCGAAGAACGGGTGCAGTCCCAGCCAGTGCTGCACTTCCTCCGATCGGTAGCGATGGTACGGCTCCTCGCAGACAAAGGTCAGCTCGGCGCCGGACGCGGCAGCCAAGAGGGCGTCAGGGGCGGTGCCTGGATTGTGCACGACCTGCGGAGGTTAATTGAAGGCAGAGAGAAAAAGCAAACATGCGCCGAGAATATCCCGATTTTGAGACACACAGAACACAAAAGAAAACAAGGAAAGGAAGGGGAGCATACGAATTTCTCGCCTAGAATGCCCTTGCTCTTTTTGATGGCCCGCGTCAGCGCGCTCAGATAGTCAGCTCGTTCGACCGAGTGGTGGTTCGGGGTCTCGTCGACGAAGATGCCGCGCACGCCGAGGCCCCTTGCTTCAACCTGCTCTGACCAGCCGGCATATCGCGCGATCTCGGCAAGAGATTCGTCCAGTGGTCGTCTGCAGTAGTCGATCCGGATGTAGCCCACCGTTTGGACATTAGCGTAGCTGTTGAGGCGCGACACTTCGCGGGTGTAGTTCTCGTCGGGGAGGGGGGTGTCGCCGGGCCCGCTGTTGGGGTTGACGATAACTAAAAAGTTGAGCGATGGGTTGGCCTCGATTCTGGATGTGTATCTTTTAGTGGGCTTGTCGCTGGGCTGGGCCATTTTAGTTGGTGTTGGCGACTTACGCTGCATAGAGCGGTGCCCAGGACTCCGCGGTCAGTGGATAGATGTACAGGGGCACCACGACGGTCGATTTGGGGGGCATGCTGTTTGTGATTGCTCGATCCAATGGAGAGGTCTGGAATGGGGCAGCTGCTTACTATTTGGTGCAATGCTGGCCCATTTATAGGAGGGTGGACTACATCTTTCTACAATTTCGTGCTGTATTACAACTGCTGCCTTCTCTTCTTTCTTGTCCAGTCGCCTAGTGCTGACGCTGTCCAAGACGCCAACATCATTATTTATTCATTATTTGCAATAAGGTACAAAAGCCACAACAGCGGCTTCTCCAGTGCAAGACCTAGCCAATCCTGTTCTCGCATTCCCACCACGCATCTGCACCAGCGATCCACATGGTGTGGCCTGGATCTGTCTCACTGCCTGCCAACTCAATGCCGTGCCGTCTCCACAGCGCGCACTACGGCAGATACCGCAGGATTTTCACGTCGGAATTACATTGCAGAACTCCTCCAGCCGAGACTCGGCGTCAAAATGCTCGTAGTAACTGTCCGTGCGAGTGGTAAGATACAGATACGCTGCTTTGTGGCTGATTTCGTCGACGAAACTCTCGAGATCGCCTTCGCTCATCACAGGCACCGAGTGGAAAATGTACGCCCACGTGTTGCGATCCGCGTCTTCCGCGTTCAGTTCGGCCTCTTGGCTCGTCTTGTAGTGGTCGTAGGCCTGCTCGAAGGTGACGGTGATGTCGGTGTTGGGGGCAGCCAGGCGGGCGTCGGGAACAACGCCGGGGTTGAGAATGACCTGTCAGATGCGCGTTAGAGCTAGATGTTCCAGACTGAGTCAAGCGCTAAAGTTAGAGGGGCAGTTGGCAAGGAAGAATCTTCAGTCGCATCGCACCACAAGCGAAGGAGCGATCGAGCAGGTCCAGTCTCCAGCTCCACTCAGCGCGGGACCAAGATCGCCATCGCCAGATCGAAGACCCATCAATCAATCTCCAACCCCCGGCCACGCTGCGCCTTTTCCTTTGCAGTTTCTTTTTCACGGGTTCTTGCACTCACCGTCCGATCACCCTGGAGCCCCCCGGCTTCCTTGACGGCTGAATTAATCCGCGTCAAGTACTCAACCGTCCCCTCCACATACTGATGCGGCGCCTCATCGAAGAAAATCCCCGCCATCGCCAGATCGGCCGACTGGGATTCCCACCCAGAGTAGATCGCAATGTCGTCGAGCACCTCGGAGACGTTGCGCTTCGCATAGTTTGTGCGCACGTATCCCACTTTCTGCACATTGGGATAGGTGTCCAGCTGGCGGATGGCAAGCTGGTATGCCTCGTCGGGTGCAGGCCCGGGCCCTGGCCCGCTTTGTGGGTTCACAATGACCAAAAAGTTGAGGTCGGGGTGCGATTGGATTCTGGGACGGATGATCAGTAGACGTTCAAACTGGATGCCTCGCAGAAAGTAAAACATACGCCTCGTACAACGGTCCCCAGGTGCTGTTCGTTTCCGGGTAGATATACAGTGGGAACATCACGCTGGAGGGTTGCCCTTTGTCCCCACGCTTGGGGAGGATCAGGGCCAGTGGAAGCACGATTACGAGGATGACCACTATGGCCGCAGCGACTCCAATCGCAACCCACCAGCGCCGGCGAAGCTGGCACTTGCGGTGCAACGCTGGGCTGCCGCCTTCTCGGGCGTGCTTTAGAGACTCCATGGGCGCGCACGATAGACGTAAAAATTAGAGAGAATATCAAGAAGGGGACTCAGGTGCGCGACGAGGCGGGTTTGGAATAAATGGAATATGGTCACTCGCACAGGACTCGGAGGGGAGGTCGAACAGAGACAGAGTGACAGGTCCGGAACGGTCTAGAAACAGGTATCACAGATACACGAAGGATTCGATGCTGCGCTGTCTTTTTTTTACTTTGCCTTAGCGCCGTCTGCAGTCTATCCTGATCCCGGCTAAAGTACCCAAGACTCAAGAGTCACAATGGGCGTCGACAACTAACGCTAGGCGCTCAACAAAGAGTCAAAGTTGAAAGGCGGGTCGTATCGGTCTCGTCAACCCTAATGGTCGAAGAACTTTTCCATTGAACTTAAGAGCGGACAAGGTCGCAAGCCCTAGGCTAGTGTCGCTCCGGCCAAGTGAGGCTTGCATTCAGCCCCGGTTAAGTGATCTATTTCGGGCAAAGCCATCGTGTTGTGATGAGTTGAGTAATATGGCTCCTGGCCTATGGCCCGACTCAGCCAGATGACTGGCGTGACCGGGCCCCTCAGAACTTAGCGATCCATTGGGCGCCTCCAAATCTAAACTACAACTGGTCGCATCCTTGAAGTAGCTGACACATCTGGTATAAGTTTTGTTTTGGCCAGGCGCTGAGGCTCCAGCGGCGGATCCTTGCTGCGGTGCGCTGTGCTGGTTGGTATCTACATAATCCACTCCGTCCGCACAGTCGCGATCGGAATTCCACTCGCTACATCTTGGACCCTTCTTTTGCTTGTTTTTTCTTGGTTGTTTAGTCCTTCGTTTCATCTGTGGGCTCGCTGTCACCATGGCTGAGTACCTTGGGCTGAAGGCCACGGGATGGGATCGAATGACAGAGACCTGGTGGCAGCAGGTTTGTAACCAAGCTTTGCGACTTTTGTTTCAGCCTCTAACAAGGAGAACAGACTCTTGCGGCATGCTTACTTGCGACAATTGTTCTCGGTAGCATATACATCCTGTATCGGATCGGGCGCAAGCTGTATCAGGTGTGGCGGGTAAGGATGCCCCAGGTGTATGTATATTTGGTCTTCGCTGACGCTTGCAGACGCGACATGAGCTGTCCGAAGTACCTTCGGCGACGGCGCGGTATATTGAGCGCTTGATAAAAGAGACGCCAACGCTCTATACATCCTCGTCAAAAGTGGTTGAGCCAAAGTCTTTCGGTGTATATCTCGGGAGCTTCACAAACCCGCCCACGGCGGACCAGGCTCGCTTGCTGTCACAATGGGATACACTAGCCCTTGATCCTTTGAAGCACGGTGTACTGGATGCCCTTGCCGGGGGCACTTCTGCGACTCACACACTGGCAAGGCTTGATGTTCGACAACTTGCCGAATTTGACCGAACGTCACAGGGCGACGGAGAGATCCACGCCCTCAGCATCCTCGCTGCCACGCTCACCACATATTTGAGGCGCCCTACAGACTCCCAGTCACTGTTCAATGGCGTCCTCCTAGCAGACTTTAGCGAGTCCTTTCAACCAGTGGTCTTGAACGAAGTGGTCAAATTCATAAATCGTCTCGGCCTTGATGTGTGGCTCGAGATCGCACCCCCCGATTACCTCCCCGAACGCACATGTCGCGAAATCGATATGGCGCGTATACGAGGTGTAGTCTACCGCAACGGGACAATTCTGACAAACGGCGATAGACGCAACTACTTCCAGATGGAGAAGATGCGGACCGTCATGCGAGTCGTCGCTGCGCAGAAACCAATCGGCGAGTCGACGCTCGCCATGTGGGAGACTGTCGATGACGACGTTGAGTTGCAGCACGATGTCCTGTATCGGAGCTATAAATGGTGTAACTATAACAGTGCCATGAGCTGGATTGGGCCACAGGCTGCCTTGACGGATGCCACGATCGCCGCTGGCAAGACGGTCGTCCACGAGCCGATTGGAGCACTGATGTGGATGAAGGATGAGAAGACACTGGAGGCTCACGACGTTTGGCGACAGAATGGAAAGATTATTCCTTTGCCATGTGGTCATGAGAGGTTATATGACTCGCTCCAGTATTTTGTCCCCAACCTTGCAGCCAAACTGGCCCTCTTCCCTCCGATTCCCAAACCCGTAACGGATGGTCAGGTCTTTGTCATTGACGAATTGCAATGGCCATCGCTTAATGAGCCTCTTATGACGAATCCCTTTTCATTCTCCGCCGATGGGCACGACTACACGGGCCTGGGTTGTTTCCAGCTGGGAATGGACTGCTCCTCAAAAGACATTGAAGACTTGCTGCAGGCGCAGCGTCACACTCGCGATCTCAACCTCCTCGACCCCTTCAAACGAGATGAGCTCAGGCGCATTGCGGGGGAGCTTCTTGCGCTGGGGAGTTCCCAAGTTGAAAGTGCTCGACCGGCCAGGGAGTTGTACGACCTTCTCGTCTCCTGTACCGGCGATGACGATGATCGTCTTCGCATTTATTCTGGTCTTCATTCTGGATTCCGTACCCGCTATGAGACACAAGTCTGGGGTATGTTCCAGCAGGATCCAGTCGGTGCGCTGAACATTTATCTCTCTGGGAAGACGGAGAAGGAGCGAACGGGCACCATTCTTCACACATACATGTCCAGCAGGGGATACTCTCGGTACCAGTGCTTCATGGCTGAAGTCGCTCTTGCTGATGCCAACGGAACCTTGTCGAAGGAATGGCAGCTCCCGACCCGCATCGTCAGCGATATCGAGCAACTTACTCCGACGGAGGCCATGCTCTGGCTGCGTCGTCTGTCGTTAACTCTCTGCCAGGAGTGCGCGGACCTCACGGCGAAGATTCGCGCTTGCTGCGAGCACAACCTCATGGAAGTCCCATCGCTCGCCCAGCTGCGGGCATTAAGCTCAAGCGAGTACCTCAGTGGCAAGATCTCAGCTGACGACTTGGTGGCTGCTCGTCTTGCGTGGTATCGCGAGCAAGGATGCTGGAGTCCTGAAGCTGCTGCTGCCACGGCCCTCTTCAAGGAAATTGACTCGCGTTTACCTCAGATACTCATGGCCTGCGGCGCGCACACTTTGGGTCAGCTTGCGAGCGTCATCCAAGGAACCCTTCTGACTGATCGTATTGATGCGGGCGCCGACATGTTCGCGCTCGCTGTCTTCTGCGCATTCCGCCGCCTTGCCCTGAACGAAATCTACTTGGAAGTCCTGGATCGCAACCCCCTTCCAAATGGCCACACCGTCCAAGCAGCCTGCTTTGCAGAGATGTACGCACTTGGCGCACGATGCGATCTCTACTTTGACATGACGCCAAAGCTGCTAGGCAAGATCATCTCGGCGCGCTACCGCAAATACTACGATGTCCACCAGCCGACACGGCGAGAAGAAGCCTTCACTGAAATCCCGACCGCTTACGCCTCCATGGAGATTGACTTGGACCCAAATGGTGAACAGCGGAACGTGTCTGTCTACTACCGTATCACCTTCTTGGGTATCTTCGCGCTCCCTGCGCTCATCGATATCACAATGCTCACCACGGTCGGCCGCGGTCTCTACCTGACCACCTTCATGAGCGACACCGATAAAACCCTGGCGACGACCGCTTTGATGGTTGCTCTCCTAGTCTGTGGTGGATTTGGCAGTTGGATCAGCTCCGGTGGGAGCTATTATCTCTACGCGATGGCCTTCCCTGCCATGAGCATGTTCGTCATGACCCGCTTCATTGCCGGTCTTACAGTTTCTCTGGTCGGCGGCCTTATTGCTATGATCGCTATTGGTTGCACCAAGGGGTTTGCTGCTGGTGTCCTATTCTTCCTTTACTTTTTTTTCCTCGCGACGTACCTCATGCTTCTGTCGGTGCTTGCTATCTACCAACTTCCTGGCTTCGAGTTTCAATCAGTGAGTTTCTCCCTAGCCAATGTCCGTTCTGAAAACAAGCTAATAGGTTTTAGGGACGAACGGTGATTATGAGTTGCATTCCCATCCTGTTTATTGGTCCCATTGTGACCCTCTGGGTCGGCCATGACTCTGTCATTTATCTCTGTCTCCTCGGAGTCTTCTTGCTCTCGCTTCTCCTCGGCGCCAGAAGGGTCATCTCGCAATGGAACAGCTGGTATCTTAATATCCCTCGGATTACCGATGGCGACGTCGTCAACTGGTACGTCAAGACCAGGTCCCAAGCCGAACTCGACGCGATCAAGGACGTCTCCTCCTCTTCGATCCCTCGTAAAGCCCTATTCCAGGCAGTCCAGAAAGAGACGAAGCGGCCGTTTTGGACTAAAGCCACAAATGATGAATTTGTCCGCACGATGGCTGAGGGATACTCTGCGACCATGTTCCTCCTTGTCTGGTTCTGCAGGTTTTCGCGCACAAAGCTTCCCCTGCCTTATAGTCCCACGTGGAACTTACAGCTCAAGGCGGCCGTCGACACCATGGGAGATATGCAAAAGGGATTGAACATGCACAGTGCGTTCCTCCACTGGCGCCATACCGGTGCTGACGTGTCGTGCGGCATTCTCTACTTTGTTATCGCGCTCATGGACAAGTGGACTGCACTGTTTACCGGTGAAGCCCTCGTCGGTCTGTCTACCGCGTCGAGCTCCGAGTATCGCTTGTCCGTTGGATTCGGCTTGGGTTACTATCTTGCTGGTGCTCTGATCCTAGATGCCGTTTCCCAGCCCCTCTGGACCGCTGTGACACAACGAATAACTGAAGCGGTCTCGTCGCTCGATAACTTGTATGAAGTCCTCTCGCACAATTCCGGTGATAGACAGCGGCTGTACTGGAGCAACCTGACCAAGTTCTTTTTCCTTCACATATGGGGTACCGCCGTGACACTCGCACTGATGTGGGCTTTTGAAGGCTCCCAACGGGCCACGATAATGTACCTAGCGTACATTGCAGCTTACAGTGGGCTGCTATTCTACCAATACAACCGCATTTTCACTGGCCCGCAAGCCGCCAGATGTCTTGCCTTGGGTTCAGTCATTGGTTTCGTTGTCGGTATCACTATGCACAAGGTCATTCCTCCCTTCACCTGGAGCAGTGTCATCTCGCTGGGCTCTGGCACATGGACAGCTGCCATTTACTCCCTTTGGCTATCAGATATTGGTCTTCCTACCTTTAAGCGCAAGAACGAGTCAAAGAAACGCGATGATTCCACCACCCATCTGTCTTCATACACAAGCAGTTCGCTCGAGCCCTACTTGGATCTCTCTCCTACCACACTGGCACAAACATTCGACAACATCAACGCTCTCTCACACGACCTGCGCCACCGACTGGACCCTTTGACTCATCCTGGACTGGAAGTTAAGGAAATCATCAGCTCTGACCTGGCCTCGAAGAAGTCTGTCTTAGTTCAGGCTGCATTCCCTAATGCTGAAAAGCTGCTTCGGGATGTCGTTCGTCTCTGGACTTCGGGTCGGACAATCATCGAATTCGTTTCTGCGGAACATCTCCTCCAAACCGAGCAAAGAGTGCGCGCAGTGAGCCGTCTAACTGGTGATCAACTACACATCTTCATCGTGATTGGACCTGGTCTGGTCGGACAAGACTGGACGACCAACATCCGACGCAACTGCAGGGCCATCGCCGAGGCCGTCGTGCAAGCAACCGCCGAAGCCAGACTTGGCTTCTCACACGACGAGTCAATGATGGCTGAGCTTCTTGTCGGCGACCACCGCGACGACTACGATCTGTCCGTGCCTGAGGGGGTCAAGTACCAACTTGAGCGGTCCCCAGCCGAATGCGCCCGCGTCGCCAACCACGGCCAGCGTACCTTCCTGCGCCATCTCCTTCTTGGTATCGATTGTGATCTACAATGGGATGAGCTCCCTCGGTCTGCCCGGTCATTCCTTCTCCGTCGGTGCTCTGGTAAGCCCGGGCGCATCACCAGCGACGAGCTCACTTGGCTTCAGGGTCAGGTCGGTGCAGAAGACCTCGCAGGCGTCGGGGCCTATGTTGCGCGGTATAACCTGGGTGTGGCCATGTCGCTGTCGGTCAACTACTACGCGCAGCGCTGGATGGAGCACGAAGAGTACCCAGACTATCCCGTCTTCCTGGATACCACCTACGAGAAGCCCATCCGGAGTCTACTGCCGCCACCTGTCGGCGCGAACCTGAGATTCACCGATGCGTTGAAGCTGTCTTTCCTTCGCATTCGTCATAGCGTAATGACCTGTCTCAAGTTTTTGATCCTCTCCCTTGTCGCGGATCCCCAGTACCAGCGCGAATTGGAGTATATGCTCCGCGGACAGCCCTTGGTCCTTGCCTGGCCGATTACATTTTTGCTCAACGGTGTGTGGTCACTCTGCAAGCTGCTTCAGCGCCTTCTCATTCCGTTGGTACTCGTTCATGGTCGCGACAAGATCTCCGATGTATACAAGAGTACACGCGGCTGGAAGACAATGATCAAGAAGGACAGAATCGTCATTGAGAGTCTCAACGGGCTTACGACTTGCTTCACTCGAGCCCAGGCGGATGGGTCCACGCTGCTGTATCAGTACTCTGGAGATCTTACTCACGAACCAAAAGACCAGAAACAGCTTCTCGCGATAAACACCTACACCGATAAGCTTGTGCTCCGCAGGCGCGAGGAGTACAGTGGCAGCAAGGTTACCAACGACTTCTCCTACGAGTATGCAGAAGACGGTAAAAGCTCGCGTAGTCGCAAACTTCCTATTCAGAGACATTGTACTGCCGGCGAGCTCGAAGGCCAAGTAGTCCAGTACGACGAAAGTGGCTATATTGTCTCTGGGTCTGCAATGCAGGGTGTCAATCCCATGCAGTTCAAGTACAGATTCCGCAAAAACGCCAGATTCGACGATGAGCTGCTGCGCGCGGAGTACACCTTCCCTCACATCCAGATCAAGGTTGCCTGGTGTATGCCTCCGCCGCATCGCCCCGAGCGTGAGGACAAGTGGATTCCATACCCCCGGGTCAGCCAGGCGACGTTCACGCAGGACGGTGATGTGCACCATGCGAAGTGGACTTACGACCACAAGTTTCATCCGGTCATCGCGACAACCCTCAACGGCCAGGATGTGTCTACCCCTGCAATGATCGCTGAGGATTGGTTCCACGTCCTTGAGAAGCCTACGAGGAGTAGTTTCCTGCACGACAATCCACTCTTCTTCTTTAAGTCGATCAAGACGAATTTCATCAGTCGCTTGCTCGGTTTGAATGTCAAAACTCGACCTATTCCTACCTCCCGGGCGCGCACTCACTTGTGGAAGTCATGGAAGGGCAGCAGGGACTTTGACGCCGTTACCACTACTTGGCTAGACGAACTTCTGTTGCGCTCTGATAAAGTCCTTCGTCCATACTGGAGGAATCGCGACTTTGGTCGTCTCGATGCCGCGGGAGACTACCTTGACAGCCAGGTCGACACCATCTTGGCGCGCGTTGATATCGATCCAGACATCAGCTCATGGACACGAATGGCCTTCAAGATCAGTGACTTGTACAGCTTCGGGATTGGTGGAGATGCAAGAATCAACACGCGGACCCTCTCAACACAGCTACAAGACACCAACACCCAGCTCCATGTGCTTGCCATGGACACCGCAACGTGGCCCAATGAGCCTGGTGGTGTCTCGGCCTGCCGTCGCGACATGGTCAACGATCTGAAGGGCATCAGATGGCACATCATCTCCGAGAACGCCAACGACTACGGCGTCCCCAAGTTCCAGACGGAGAGAAACGTCCAGTCGCTGACCGTGCTGCCCCAGTGGGGTCTGGATTTCCTCAACCCAACTCACGGCGTCTTTCAAAATACCCTGGACTCGGCTGTCGTGGAAAGGTCGCAGGATACGAGGAAGGAGGACATTAGGAAGCACTTCATTCCGATCCTCACCAAGCTCGTCAAGTGCGCAAGGACAACGAACTTGAAGCGACATCATATTGAGGAAGCGACCAACGCCCTTGTCGACCTGAACACGTACTTTGAGTCCGGCCGGAGCTGGAACGATGTTTGGATGAGCGATACCGTCAAGGACGCCTGGCGCGAGCTCTGGCTGACCGATGACGTCGAGGACACGACCCCTGTGTCGAAGTGGTGGAATGCAGAGCATCCATCGCTCCAGCAGCTGGACACTGCGCTGGATATGTGGCATCGCTGTAAGACTTACTTCTACATCTTATCTTGCAGCAATAACGCTAACTTGTCAGATCTGTTCATCTTCTCAATCCCTGTCCCCGAGCGCATCCCAGACGTCTTCCAGGTCTCCCATCACTTTACAGGCGCAACATACGGCGTCATGTGCAAGGCGAAGCGCAAGTGCGCCCTCCATGTGTGGGACCACTGCGTCAGTTTCCGTGAGATGACCGTCTTCCTCTCTGCCGCTGTATCCTTTGACTCGTCCTTCGTCAACACCACCTTGATTTCCCTCGGCCACCTAGCCTGTGTCCTTATCGAGCACCACGCCGACGTTGTCCTACCTTGCGCTGAGTACTTTAACCCCGGGTGGGAGATCGAGCTGGGCACCGCCGAAGGAGCTCTCCAGCACCGCCGCGCATTCAGCCGCAAGATCGACCCTGTGGTTAATGGCATCACCAACATGGAGAGGTACAAGCCTATCGAGACAATTAAGACAGAGACACCGACTGTGGTCATGCTGTCGCATATTCGGTACGAATCCCGTCCACTGGCCCTATTTGCAGCTCAATGCTAATCTCGGCAGTTATGTCAAGGACATCAAGACAGCCATCATGGCGACCGACCTGATCGTCAACAAATGGGGCTTGAGAGACTACCGCCTACACATCTACGGCGACATGGAGCGCGCGCCCGCCTACGCCTCCGAGTGCCAGGAAGTCATCGCGTCCAAGGGCCTACGCGAGCACGTCGTTCTCAAGGGTCTAGGCAACCCCTCAGTTGTCCTTCAAGATGCCGTAAGTCACCAAGTCATCAAGGCTAGTTTCAATGCTCAAGCTCCAATGCTAACCTCAACGTGCAGTGGCTCTTCATGAACTCCTCCACCTCCGAAGGCCTCCCCCTCGCAATGGGCGAAGCGGCCCTAACAGGCGCGCCAGTCGTCTGCACCGACGTCGGCGCCTCCTTCTGCGTCGTGACGGACCGCGCGACCGGAAAACGATTCAGCGAAGTCGTGGCACCCAACGACTACGACTCGCTGGCGCGGGCACAACTGCGCGTCCTCGCCCTCTTAGGCCCATGGGCCCCCTTCGCAGAAGATAAGGAGGGCGAGATCCCACCGACCCTCGAATTCCACCCTACCCCCGAACAAATCAAAACGATCTCCGACCGCATGTACGCGAAGGCCGAGAAACGCCGCCAGTTCGGTATGCTGGGACGCAAGAACGTCCAGAATAGTTTCTCGTCTGATCGGTATCTGCGCGAGCACGAGCAGCTCCTGTGGCTAGGTAAATATCAGAGTCAGAGCTATATTGCGCGCAGCGCCGTCTCGTCGAGTAACTCTAGTGGGATTTTGGCGATCAAGGAGAAGACGGCCGCGCAACGATTGTATATTGGGAATTTGCCCAGCACGCCGGACAGTATCTATCAGCCTGTTCCGGCGCGCGCGTGGCGCGCTTGGAGGGATTCGAGGCATGCGAGTTCTTCGGGGGTTGCGACGCCGGTTTAATGTTTATTTTTATTTTTATTTTTTTCTTTCCTTTTTCCTGTTTTGCAACGATTGCGTCAGGTATACGACATGTATTGTCTTAGTTTCAGGATAGAGAATTTAGAGATTAATGTTTATATATGAGCACTCGGTCCGATATGCTTTAAAACAATCCGTCCTCCAGCTTGCAATGCCTTTGCTACGGCGAACGGGCTGTGGACAGGAGACTGTATATTGATCTGCCAGAAATTACAAGGGTCTTTACTACAGCTATATAGGGTAAAGAACACTATTCTATTTTCCTACACTATCACAGGGGTCCTGCGACCGCGCCAGCTTCTCTAGGCGCGGCCCGGGGGTCGCTTCTTCATACCTTATTCAATTCGTGGCACACGAACATGCCTTTCGGTTCGCCTAGGCACTTGAGCTTTCACATCGCCGCCTCCCGTCCTTGAATTCAGACTTCATTTCCACCAAAGGCGTCCCACTTACAGTACATAGAGTCGAGAACTTGGCAGCTGGCGGGCACCGGGTGCCTTTCTCCAGGGCTCGGGCTCGAAATCACATTTATCGGACCTGGAATAATATGCCCCAACCTAATGGATACAATGAAACCCGAAACGTAAGCCCAAAACGCCAAGTCTGCAGTCAGCTTCGGCCAGGTTCCGGTCACCGAGACGAGATGCGCGGCAGGCCGGAGGATGAGGGCGGATTGCGTGTCTGGTAGAGGTAAGCACGTACGTATGTATGCACGTAACTGGATCCGAGCTATGATTTCTTCTTTCCATTTTGTTTCACGGTATGTGATTTATCTCCGACTTTGGTCAAAGAAAGAGTTATGCTTGTTGGTTAGGAAATAGGGAGCGCGGGCGGCAGACGGCCTACATAGGGGTCCAACATAAGACTTACGAGAGATCAGGGCTTGGCAATAGAACTGGCGGGGCGAGGCTCGGTGTTTGGCCTGGACCGGCCGCTGTATTTCTGCTGTTTCTTCTGTGATATACGCTCGGTTATAGTTCTTACTTTTCATTCTATACCGCACCGTGATAAGCACTTAACCTGGTCAAAATGACCCGGCGGCTCTAGAGCTTGAGCACGGCCAAAGGCAACTCACACAGATGCAAACTTCACGTGTAGCGGCTGAGGCTGTATAATAGGCGGTAGTCAGCTGGTATTGCGTCGGCGTTGCACAAAAGCTGGTGGAAGGCCGTGACCGGGCCGTTTGTGTGATCGGTGATTCGCGTCCAGGGTAGGACAGAGGAGAAGCACGGCTGATGCCAAGATCCCTGACAAGCAGGAGCTTAATGCCGACGCAAGGTGGTCCAATTGAACTGGACACAGGGACGTGACTGTGGTCAGCGGAGAATGCCAATATTTCTGAGCTGCCCGGGGTCTTACCCCAGGTTACCCTGGGCTGGGCGAAGTGGACGTGCGGTGCGACAGGGTTAAAATATTGAAAGTCTGCCGGCTCACCTTTGTGGAATGCAACTTGCCCTTGTTCTTTCCAATTTGACTTGGCTTCTTCCATATTTATTGAATAAGATGGCGACCACCGTCCCGCCGCGAACGTGGGAAAACGGATTTGCGCAACCTGTGGAAACGAATGGCTGGGAGGATCAGACGAAGTATGTCGCGGAGACGGGAGAAGAAGCACACTACAAAGTTCCTGCGCACACAAACGCTCCAACTTCGACCGTTGGGAATCTGCTCGGCTTGGGGAGTCTCAGAACATGGCCGAGCATCTATGATGGGACTGCGTTCGGGAAGCCGGAGTGGTTCACTCCAGAAGCGCAAGTGGATGTGCTGATTTGCGGTGGTCAGCGTGATTTTCCACATTTCGACCTGGATATAGACTGACTGATTATCTAGCTGGCCCATTTGGGCTTCAACTTGGTATGATCCTCGCGCGGCAAGGGATTACATTCCGCATCATTGGTGAGTGTTTCCAGGGCTCGAGGAAACACGTGGAATAACACCGTTCAGATAAAGCGAAAACGCCCTGCCTCTCAGGCCGGGCAGATGCGATCCATCCACGCTCGTTAGAGCTGCTCCATTCCTGGGGAATCGCCCATGAAGCCACCGAAGAAGGCCCGCTGATCAATTCAACCGCCGTCTACAGCAAAGGCGTGAAGCTGTTTCACAACAACCACCCCACAAGCGATTCGCGATACCGGGGCTCCCATGTCATTACGCAAGGCCAGCTCGAACGGATCTATATCCGTGACCTCCTTCGTCATCGGATCATCGTAGAGAGGGAGACCCTTGTTAAGGAGTTCCAGGTCCTAGAGGGCGGCGACTTGACCCACCCGGTTCAGGCGACACTGAGGAATCTGTCCACCGGGCTGGAGGAGACAGTGAGAGCGCAATATCTGATTGGAGCCGATGGAGCGGCTAGCAGCATTCGCGAGCAGATGAAGGTCGAGTTTGATGGGATGGCGACGGACATCTACTGGGCGATTCTGGATTGTCGATTCAAGACTGACTATCCGCATATGTTCGGAATGAAGTTGGTATTCAATCTCAACGTGAGCGAGCACTGCTAACGGCCTTGGAGCATGTTGACCAGCAAGCATGGAGGGACCATCATTATTCCGCGAGAGGAGGGTTACACTCGGTGAGTACAAGACATCCCCCTAGCTCATTGAGCAGGGCTCACTCAACAACTTCAGGTTCTACGTCCAGGTGAATGAGGAAACAGCCCGACGATTACGAGCAAACCGGGAGATTAGACGCAATGCATCTGCTGTGGGGGACACTCGCATCGATGATCACGGCATCACCCCCGAGGAGGCTCTGGAGCAACTGCGCAAGATCATAGACCCCTGGACAATTGAGTTCGCCTCACCCATCAGTTGGTTCTCGGTATGGAGAGTCAACGAACGCGTAGCACGGCGCTTTTCCTCCCCAGATCTCCGGGTGCATCTAGGCGGCGATGCTGCACATGTCCATAGCGTCCTGGGGGCATTCGGTCTCAACTCCTCTGTATACGACGCTTCCAACCTAGGCTGGAAACTGGGAATGTGCATCCGGAACCAGGCAAAGCCATCAGTCCTGCTCCCAACGTACGACAGCGAGCGCCGTATCTCTGCAAACCGGGTCATCCGCGCCTCTGGGGCGTACTTGCGCTTTCTCTGCAACTCCCATCTCCCACTTGCGGCATTGCGAGGGCTGAGTGAGGACCTCGAGTCCCACGATGAGGTTCTTCCCAAGCTTGATGGTTCCGTCCAGGCCGACGGCCAGTTCATGGGCGCGTTTTATAGACGACATGGAAATTTCCTCATGGGCCTGGAGTGGCCCATTATCGAGTCGGCGATTTGCCCTCCCGATGTCCCCAAGGAAGACCGACCCCTGTCCCTTCGCCACGGCGTTCGTGCCCCGAATCCACGGGTCTGCCTAGAAACAAACTACTCCGCTTATCTGTACGACAAGATGACAGGGGTTCAACGGTTTCATCTTCTCGTGTTCGCGTCAGATCTGCAGGGGCCTATACGGGAGCGGCTGGCAATATTCTCCAAGACAGTGTTCCGGTCAGACGGCCTCTTCGCCCGATACGGGGGCCTCAACCGGATTAATGTTGTTATATTAACCAAATCTTCACCCTACGAAGCCAACCGTTTGCTCGGTCCACGAAATGGTAGAGAAGATGACCTCAGAGGATTGCGCGAACACGCCACCGTCTTATACGATGACCGGGCACCGGATGACGACGCGCATTCATGGTATGGGGTAAATCATGCCCGGGGCGCAGTAGTGGCTGTCCGCCCAGATTTGACAGTGGGAGTCAGCGTTTGGCCAGAAGATGTGGATTCGCTGGAGGATTATTTCGGTGGATTCCTCGTACGGCACGAGACGCCAACCACGCAGTCCAGTAAGACGGCGGTCGAGATTATCAGCCATGAGGTCGATGGTGGTGAGGAGCTAGGTAGATCTAACAGTCGTCCGAAGCGGTCATTTCGGTCATGGCTCACCAACATATGGACGGTATAGAAGCTGGCCGTGAGGTGGAGTAGTCGCATAGTATCACAGTTAATGCCAGATCAAATTGCATACCCACGCTGCATCCGCGTGCATTTACGACAGTGGTTCTAGAGCGCGGTCTGATCAAATTTCAGCTCTTAGTGGGCAGGTTGAGAATTGATCTGCAGTATTCCCCGAGATTGTTGCACGGTGTTCGTATTGCCTCGCCACTAGGGCCAGGGCCAACCAGGACCAGCAGCTGAACGAGTAGGTCCTGACGAGACGTTGCAGAGGTGCTACTATGATGACCTCTGTCTGACGTTATCACAAGGAAAAGAAAAAAAAACAAAACCAAACGAAGCTCGTGGATTCAGCCGGTGACCGGGGGAGACGGGGCAGTCTTATCTCAGCGGCATTCAGGCGGAGCAAGGAGCCTGCAGGGAAGGCACTATCGAGCTAGCAACACCAACCATCGCTGCTATATCCAACGGCTCCTTAGTAAGGCCAAGTAACTTGAGTTGTCGCACTTCACGAAATCGCCTTGGTGCCATAGTCGGCTGCTGCCATGAGATTTCGCCGATTATCGGATATTCTCAATGCTAATTTTCCTTGGGTGCTTGGCAAGGACATTGACCAAAAGGCAATGTACAACAAGCCTTATTGAAGGATTCCCACTATGCCATGCAATAGCGGCCTTTTTTCTATTTTCTGGTGTCTGTCTCAGTCCAGCTCAATTTCACCTGTGCCCCGAGACGGATTCCACGCGATATGGGGAATAAGTCAGAGCCCGCCTGTCCAAAAGAGGCAATGCTATCCCGAATCGCGTTTATATATAGGGCCAAGTAGGGAAGACCAATGAAGTGAAGTCCGATTCTGGTTACCAAGATCAAGATAGCTAAGGGAAGGTTTCGAGAGCTTACACCAACGCCCAGTGCTTACATGCAAATGCCCAAGTATCTACCACCCCAGACTTAAGTTCATATGACGTCTACTCATCTGTCTTGATCACAGCAGATATGGAATACTTGGTGACTGCCTCGAAGATGGCGCCCAGCTTATCGGGAGCGCAAACGGCTTGGATACACACCCTTCGCTGGCCTGAGTCGGGCTTGGCCTCGCTGCTCGAGCTCGCTTCTGGCAATGAGAGCGGAGAGTACATGGGTGTACCAGATGAGGATGTCGGTGGGGAGAGTGACTGTGATACCAAGTCATCCACGCTGATACCTGACGGGAATGTACCGTCAAGTGGCATGCTTGCATTATTCGTTGAGCCTGCGAGTGGTTAGACGTATGAGCTAAATTCCATGGGGGAAATTGACTAGCCATACCAATTCGAGGGAAATGGAATGTGTTTTGCTCGACTTCGAGATCCCCGGGAGTGGGATAGAATGAAGTATGTGATGCTGGTGGAAGCCCAAGACTGCGACCGTGGTCGAGGATTAAAGAATCATCGTGCGAGGGAGTAACAAACGGGTCATGAAGCGTAGATGTAGCTGTTGAGGAAGCTGTGTCTTGGTCACTCTTTCCCCAGGTATTGAATGAAGTCGGATTTGTTCGTTCAAAGCGATCAGGCCACATTATCTCCTGCCACGAACAAACATCCATCGCATCCAATCCGCAGACTCTGTCAAGAACCCCTCCTCCTTCACTCTTGAGCCGACGTTGCAGGATGTGATATCGATTCTTGGCAGCAAGACTCGTTCTCCCGGGGAAGTATAGCGAGACGATCTGCTGCCAGTAGTGACCGTGCTTGTTGACATTGTGGATCAAGAGTTCGTCCTGGCAGCGTCAGTTCATACCAACCATTGCAGAGCCAGGCTACAAACCTCCTGGGGTGTCCATGGGCTATGATCGATATCTGGATTGATAGCATGACTCCATCGTTTCGAACACTGATCAGGCAGTCTGCTCCCAACGACGGACGCGACCACTGCCCACTTGGTACCGTGCCTTTCAATCGCTCGACGTAGCCGCTCGTCCTCTGCCTCTGTCCAAGGGCCCTTTTTTACCTTGGCAGCTGCTGTACCATACCAGCGTTTCCGACAGTCCTTGTTTGTTCTTCCAGGCAGATATGCCGCGATCTCGTGCCAACTGATGTTGTCACCCTCGGCTTGTACTACAAGTCACCAGTGAGTATGCTGTCCTCCGGTGTACCTCAGACCCGGGGTATAACACACCTCTTCTAACTTCTCTTTTCAGTATCAGGTCCTCTTCTGCTGTCCAATTGCGTCGAGGGCGGATCATCATGGAGGTTGCTCGATAGAGGTCTGGGGAAATCATAGTATGGTCTTGGGTAATGTCAAAAGCTAAACAGCCTCAGAAATGGCCTCTGACCGTACCGGTAGCTCTTATACACCTCGCTGGCTGGGCGGGAATTACTCGATCGCCTTGGCCGAAGAAGGTTCGCCTGATCGCCTCTTGTGGCCCCGATCAGCCAGTGGCGGTGGATCGCATTTCTGACGAGGTGAGAGAGTAAACCATCTTCCCACTTGGCTTACATCCCTGCTCCTGGCACCGACTCCAACTCGCTGGCTTCCTGCATTTCGTGGACACTGTGTAACGCAACCTGAATCCATGCAGGCCTGGCGGCACAGCAAAACATGGCGAGTCCCCAACCGTAACGCGGTTCCATCGGTTCGTATTCCCCTTCCTCTCCAATTGCTGAGCGCCGCCCCTTGGCCACACTTGGCTTAGTGATTTCTGCTCCGGGGCGTGTTAGTTGTTCGTTGAGGTCTATCGTTTGAAGGGTTAGCACGGTAATGGCGCCTGGCGATCAGCACCCGTTCCGCGAGTGCCCGCTACGAGCCCTGGAGAGCCCTAATTCGCACCACTATCAACCAACTGAGACCTTGACTATATATATAGCCCATACTAATTTCCAAATTCTGACTCCTGCACTCCACCACAAGCAATGTACTCCGACCGACAAGGGCGCGGATGACCAACGCATCGGAGCCCAGCACGCGAGCTGACTGCTCGCCTAGATTAGCCGTCAGCAAAGTATCGAGTGAGGGATGTACAGACTGAGTCCCGATCTTACCTGCAAGTAATCGGCGTATTTGGCCATGCCTTCAGCCCTGCTAACCAAATCGCACCACAGGCAAGCTTACACCATCAGACTAGCAATGCAGGCTCTTCCTTCGATGATCCTCAAGGCGCTACTCCGGAGCATAAATCGGGTACTTGATTGGCCCTGCCAATTGTCATCGAGATAAGCCCGTTTCTTAGACAGAAACCTTTTAGGAATTTTTCCATCGGAGTTTCGACCCGTGATACACACTTGGCTGCCCAGATAGCTCTGTAACATGAGTTTGTGGCTATGTATAGGACCTGCGATGACCTACAGCCTTAGGTGGTATTCTGTGCAACTCGAAGTCCACGAGATACAAGATATAGCATTTTAGACGACCTTGGCTCCTATCAACTGGAGAACGCTCAGAACATGCCAGTGCGAATTTCAATGGAGTTGAGTCTCGGCGCTTCTGTTCCCCGTGGCGTTATCCTATCACTCTGACTATCTCGCCCAACCACGTCGAATCTACGATGCATCGTTTATAGGCCATTGTAAAAGCCACAGTAAGTCGACCCCCAATAGCGCAATCGGGGTATATCTAGGAACTTGCAAACCCTATCTCGAGCGACGGTTGGGTCGGAATAAGCCATACTTTGTGCTTTGTTAATAGACCCCCGGGGGAAGGGGGCGCGCGCGCTGATGAGACATGCATTTCGCGGACTTGCGACACTGACAACCCATCATGTTACAGCAACAGAAAGCTACTACTGGTAGTAGTCGGATATGCTCTCTAATCCAGAAGGTACCAGTAATGACGACATGATAAAAGGCTGATTAATTCAAGAGGTGTGAGTGGAGTGGCATTAGTCAGTAAGTGGTTAGTAACACGAGGTGTCCATTGTCGATGGGCTAATCACTTTCTGAAAAACATAAACCAGTACTAGTAACTACTCGATAGAAGCTTTTGCTCTCTGTCCAACTTTGCCTTGGGTGACACCTAGATACAGTTCGACATCTACGACCCAGATCCATGGAATATATCTACGGGGTACAGAAATGGGGCCTTTCTACTGTGGCAGGGTAATACAAGAGGTAGGGTGATACCGCTGATCATGGACCGCGACGCCGGGTGGTATATCGAACCTGCACAGCGAGTAACTGCGCAGGTAAGCGGCCTGGTCAAGTGGTGTAGGGCACTTGTAGGGTAAGATGGGGGACAATTGACGTCAGGAAAGCCAAAAGTGGGATCCATAGAGTGCAATAAGGTGGTGGAGAGCCTCCCCAGTTGCCTTCTATCCGGACGCCGAGGGTCGCCATCTCACGGATCGATGCGGATGTAGCCCTATCACTTGGAAACAGCCTTTGAGTGGCCCATGATTCATCTGCGAAGATGGCTTTGATGGCCAGCCGTCACTGCGCGCATCACTTACCCCGGAAATAACAACCCAGAAGGGTACTCAAATCCTCTGTCCATCAATGTCGTCAATTTCGGAGGGTATTTAACGGAGCCTAACCGTGTCCTGTGGGCGTCCGCGGGAAGGAACAGCCTACACCAGCTCATAAGAATGAGTAGTAGGCTACCGGAGTGATGCGGTCGTGCAGATGTGACTTGAACGGCAGGATAGTTGTACTGAACGCAACTCCTGGTTCTCCGTCCACCGCTCCCTTGTGTCCCCCTGGTATCGAGTGGACAGCACGTCTGGCCTGCAGTGGGCTGAACTGAACCAATGTGATGAGAGACACAAAATCCAGTCAGTTTATGCGGAATCCCAAGGGCGATCTAACGCTGTATCACGATCTTCCCCGCAGACTCCCAAGACGATACGGAATATCTCGTTTGCTGTTGGATCTGGCATCGCTCGGCGATAATCAATCACTCCGGATCTGGGCCGCCGTCTGCAGTCCGCTTTCGAGTCATCATGGGGGGTATTTCTTTTGCAAATACCCAGAATATCACGGCCGAGCCATCTGTCCCGTTTCGTATTCGGAGTACCGGCAAGTGAGAGTTTAGTTATTGCGCTGGATGGCCATTGTGTACCTAATGTCTGTGAAGTCTGGCCGCAAAAGCCTCACTGACGTTAGCAACACTACCAACCTGTTGGAAATCGGTTCAATCAGTGCTCTCACATCTCGATGACTGTATGACGATTGTTCTCCGATCACAGTGCGATCGCGCACCCAGCCTTCAACACGACGTACTCATGGGGCGCAACGGATTCCCAAGCAACAGTCTCTCTCCCTTCCTGACAACAACTGCATCCCAGCGTGGGGGCCGGAAGCAGATGTCGAGGTAATATCCAATCGCGGGAAATGCTGCAGCCTAATCAATTGTCCGAAGAGACAGGGTTCGGGTCAAATATTATTCGTCGCGGGTTTGTAGTCAGGATCCTAATCTTAGTTATTTTCGATGATGCTTGCCTGCTCCGCACCACCAGGTCGATTGGACTGGAACGCCGATTATTATCGGAAACGTTCGGTCGATGTGTGGCTCACGTTGCTTGCCAGGTGGTTCGATAAGCCACTTACCTCTCTGTCGTGAGAATCATCTCTGCTCAAGGTGCTCGTCCACACGAGGGTGCGATTTTATACAGGGCCGGTGACGGGCGTCAGGCACCTTGAATGAGTCATGCTTTGTGAGAGTATTATGCCAGCTCTCGATGGAGCAGCGTCGACCATGTCAACAGACATGTTCTGGCTCGCATGTTGCAGGTAGAAGCCGCGACGGTCTGAATTGCAACTGGGGTACACTTGTCACTATGAAACGGCCGTGAACGGAAGAGTTACCGCATAGCAATGAGAGACTATCTAGAAGTAAACTATAGACATAGCTGCACCTCTTGCCATTTAGCCCGCCACAGTGAGGCATTCGCGGGTTATATTTGAAGATATTCTCTCTGACCACCCTCTCCTCATTGCCCTATCCGCTTACAGATCAAGAGAGAATGGATAACTTCCATTGTCTCTGACACGGCGCTGGTATTGCTATATTCTAGCAGGGAACAAGTTCACCTAAGAAGGATACCTTCTTCTGATGAATTGAATCATGGAGTCAGTAATACTCCTAATATTTATGGGCTCTGTGTCAACTTTGATGCTTCTATGTCGCATCATAATACTGACTTCCAGGATAACACTTGATTGAATACCAGCTCGACGAGAGGGTCAAGATAATTTGCGCCCCTCCATCTCATCCGTCAAGAATGGCGGTTCACGCTCGGTTGAGAACAATGTTACTGTACGCCGAGCTGACATTTATAACATTTTGGGATGATTTTGGTGAATAAAGCCTGCTTCTTGACTGTGGCAGGACGATTGGGATCGATTCATACCTCTAGATCAATCTAGTGGTCGAATATTGTAAGCTCAGTATATGAGGCGGATAGTCCCAGTGGCACAGCTTTATCCCAGCAACGCGCTCCAGGATATCGGACTTCTGTATTGCAGTGACAGCCTATTTTCGAGAGTCAAGGTGCTTGCACGAAAACATGATAAATGGAACCGCGGTTTCTGCAGTACGCCCCATCATATAGATATCGTACTGCTCCACTTCTGTGCACAGGATCGCAGTTATCGATGAAGACATTGTGAATTTCCGCTTGGATCATGTGTCGAAGGCCTCTTGAGCTGGCCCCCTGAGCCTCCTAATAGCCAAGCTTTCCCTGCGTCGTTCCAAGGTGTTTGCCGATCGAGAGTTCTATATTTGGGTGTTTGGAACAAAGAAAGAGGGTCTCTGAGGCGTGAGCTGCTCATTCTCTTCAGGACTCTTCCCTCAATGAATTTGACGAAGGAAGCAACTGATTTAAGGGAAGGAGGATGATAATGGGGGGCTTGTCGGTTATATGCATGGGGCGCGCGAGGCACCAACAACCTCCCATCATATCCTTACCTATGGGATCATAAGAAGAAAAACATCACTAGGCAGAGACTCTCAGGCGAGTCATACCAACCAATAGGGTACAAGGAGATTGCATGTGTGATATCGGCCGCGGATCGCTACTGGCGAGGTCGGGATAACTCCAACTCGCGGCCAGTGAGGTCGTCAGATGAAGCCACCGACCTTGGCGGGGGTGCAGCCCCTGTCCTTCCTGGCCCCGCTGTGGTAGGTAAATAGCGGTAGGAAGCCCGCCTTACTAGGGAGGCGGGCAAGCGACTATCGAGGCCTCTGGCCTACAACTTTGCTGCTATATGGCCAACTATAGCCCACGGCTCGAACTAATTGACTTTGTTACTAGGAGTATTATCACATCTGGTAGCATATCTCTGATTATCTTTGCAGATATCGAAGGAGGATAGCCCTGCCCGAGAGATCCGAGAGATAAGGGAGACCGCTTTACTAAGCAAGGGCATTACCAATTTAAGCAAGTATTGCTATAACCACTTGTACCCTCCCTGCCTGGCAAGGGTTAAGAAAGAGGAAATCAATATACCGCGAGATATTGCCAGGGGGTGCCTGGCGCTAAAATCACTAGTGAAACCTAGAAAGCAAAGCAAGGGTAATACCCTATAAGAATATTATTGATAAGGAAAGAAGGTCTTGGAGAATAATATTATAAAGACTATTATTTATACTCCTTCCAAGACTTTGCTAACTAAAGATAGTAGCCTATCCTAAGGATAGCTAAATACTAAGACTATACTATTCCTGTTAACCTGTACTAACAGCAAGCCCTGATCAAGACTAACGGAGGAGCTATATTCAAGGCCCCCCCTGACTACTAGGTACCAGTCTTCAGGAACCTCTGGATAGCTATAAAACCAGATAGTTAGACCTTTTATATTACTTAATGTCACGCAGGGCGCAAGAAATCTTATCTCAGGGCGAGCGGGCCCAACCACTAGAGCTCGGAAACAAGCCGCGCAGTCTCAAGAAGGTCACACGGTGCCTCGCAAGTCTGCTCGAGTAACGAGGTCTTGTCATGCGAAGCAAAAAAAAAAAAAAAAAAAAAAAAAAAAAAAAAAAAAAAAAAAAAAAAAAAAAAAAAAAAAATAAATAGCCAAGCCTGCAGGGAGTTATAGAGGAAGTCATGTTATTTTTTTCTAGCATGCGGCAATTATTGGTTCAGCAATCCAGCCTTAGTTGCGTGATTGAGATCAAAGAGATATATAGTAAAGTCTTGGAGCTTGAAGCCCTAGAACTTGTCTAGATTTAACTGATTCTAAAGTAGTCGTGTTTTTATAGAAACTAGATGGGTTTTCCATCACTCTAATCATTAAAATCAGAATAATTCCGTTTCCAGGGCCCCTGCCACGCTCTCCGCGACCTCATTCCCGTGCCTCCCGTGACCGCTTCCTTGCTCTTAACTACTTATAATGATGATGGTCCGACTCGGCACCGGCACATTGTAGTTTTTTGGTGCATAGTTGCGCTGACCTGCTCTAGCGATGGATTGGAGAGGTTGGCAGGTTTGCTTACGCCAATTCGTCGCCCACATCCGTGGCGGAGAAGAGCTCCAAGTTCCTGTCTCACGCCGTGGTGATCCTGGGCATGTCTGAACACCCGACACCCGTCACTTCACGGGCGTATCAAGCGTACCTCCTCACATTCTAGATCAATAGCATGGGCGGCTCATCGGACGAAGCTTCTAGAATCTGTAAATATGGTCATTAGAGGTCCTGTCAGCTTTGTCGTAATATAATCATTCTCGAAATCGGCTTCACCTTCCTCAATCATTATTGGCTAGTTACACCACAACCGACCAGCCATGATTCTTTTTATTCTTCCATATTGCTTTTTGCACTGTCACTGTCATTGCTGAGGAGGATGATAGTACTGGTATTATTTGAGAATGCCAGCTCATGTATGGGCGTTAAACCCTGAAAGCAGCACGTGGGGGCTTTTTCAAAAACTATGTAGGTAAATATATACATGCATGTATCGGCGCATACAACAGGCTGAAACTGCCTGAATAAGGAAGATCATTAAATCCCGAATAGTAGCTTAGTTACATACAGATATTATGACCCGAAGCTTCTCTGTTGGCACAAAGGCACCCAGATATGTATCGTTGGCTTCTGGGTAGCGAGAGCAGGTATGAGATGTCGACATGTCAGAGCATAGAAAGTGTGTATATTCTAGCTGGCTACCCTATACGCTCACGAAAACCCAGCAAACGAGATAGTTCCACCAAGCTGAAAGACACCCTCATCCTTCTTGGCGTGTTCCTTGACCAATTCAGTGAAATGGTGGTGAGTAATGCTGGGAATGAAGAAGACGGAAGAAACCTCGGTAATTGTAAGAATAGCAAGATAGAAGAAATTAGGAGGCAGTCACAGTAGTTATAGACCCATGGAAATTATCCTACTAGGTAAGCTAAACCGCTGGAAATTCTAGACCAAGCTAAGGGTACTTTTTCCTTAGTTTGGTAAGTAACTCCTTTACCTCTCGAATAACCCCCTGATGGATCACGAATTTCAGGTCTACCCCGTCCTTTCTCTTTGCCTTGCGCAGTGCCTCCGCCGCCGTGTTGATTTCTGTGCTAGATGCTCGACGCCCTTGTTCTTTTCCGTCGTTGCGTCCACGTCGTACGTGGTATATTCCAGCCCATCGGGCGTCGTTGCTGGCTTCCGTTCCAACTTCACCCCCGTTTTTTCCTGCAACCGCAGCTAGTTTGTACATAACGGAGACATTGTGTTCGGCGTCTTTGTGGTAGCACCCCCTTGTAAAGTCATTCATAGACGCGCAGAAACGGAAAATATCTAGAAATTCCGCAAGAACCAACTGTTCAACGCATTAGGCTCTTCGCCATTACCATCCCCCATACTTCCCGCAGCCACAGGCCTCTCCCCAACCGAACTACCATGCTCAAGAATAAATTTCAGCATCCACGTATCCATCCTAAAGCTCCCTTCGATCGAGCGTCGACAGGCATTATGAAACGCTTGTAACCTCGATAGCGCCACATCGAGCGTAGCCCAGAAGGTCCGCAACTGTGTCAAAATCTCGAAGTTTTTCGCCAGGCGATGGCGCGCGAGTTCCACTTTTTCGAGCTCAGGGCTGAAGAGCAGCATATGGATGTAGACTGTTGATGTTACGACGAGCATGTGTCCGACCATCACGTAGAGACATTGGTAGTTTGGTTGGCTGTTCGCGGAGCGGCAGGCGTAGAGGAGGTTGCAGAATGCGAGTGCATGCTCTTCGCATCGGGCTTGATACCTGGATTTGATATCATCATGTTGACGGGTAGAAGTGGGGTTGCGGGCGAGGAATTGGTAGAAGAGAACTTCGTTATAGTAGTGATAGCCTAGATGGAGAGCGGCAAACGCATTTCCAAGTCCGAGGGCCTTATATCGGTCAAGGTTGGCTGGCGTTTCCCGGAGAGAGGCAGGTAGCCCGTTGGCCCATTCGCGGAGCTCGATTGCGAGGTTGTCGATTGTGACACAGAGTGAATGGTTGTTTATTGACCTGTTCAATGATTCCTTGTTGAAACTGTGAATGCGGGCCCATATTCGCGTCAATTTGGCCATTTCCGACCATAGCCCAGGGCAGGCGGCATTTGTCATAGATTGCCCGCCTGTTATTGACAGGAAGTCCTCCTCATTTGTTGGCAGAGAATATTCGTCCACAAAGTCTAGCTGCCGAGAAAGGTCCAGACCCATAGAAGACCATATATCAATCATGTAAAGCGACCACCAGACTGCCGTCATCAGTTCTCACGGAAGAGAAAGAAAAGTGGAAGAAAACGCACTGCGAAGATTGATCTCCCTGTCTAGCCGGCCACTGCAGTGTTTCTGAGGTAAATCGAGTATAAGGGCCAGCCTTAGCGCGACAGAATAGTACAATGCTTCCGACTCCATCTGCGAGTCTGAAAAGGATATTGTTCCAAGCAGGATACATGCCTGGATCGTTGTCACAGATATCTCAGTGAGATCAAGCAGGCTCCTCGCGCGTTTCGCATATTCATCGCCACGTCTTCGTCTGTCGGTCTCTCCAAATAAAGGGTCGTCTGAGAACCGTGCCCCCAGAGCCAACATGCTATACAATAGAACAGGTGGAAGTTCTCCATGCTCGATCTGCAGTTCCACTGTAGGTCGGTGAAAGATCGAGTGGTGAGTATCGTGCACGACGCAAAAGTATAGAGATACAAGCTCTTTCTGTAGCTCTTGTGAGAGACCGTGGTCGCCGGAAGTCGCCAAAGTTAGGGCATCCTGCGGTGGTCGCGGCGCAAGTGACGCTGCAAGAGAACGAGGCGTCTGCAGGGACCACCCATTGAGACTACAGGTGAGTCTAAGGCTCCGACATCTGGTGCAGGTACTGTTTCTATTGTCCACGCGACACTTTCGTTTATTGGAACTGATTTTAATTAGTGGGGTGCTGTACGGTCGGAAGGAGGTCGTACCGGCAGCCATCACAGGCCGTGACTGGCCTCATACTCAGATCAAGACCGGAAAGTTATCCGAAGGAAGAACAAGACCAAGGCAAATGCCGAAGCAGCATATGCGGGGAAGAGGGGCCATTTATACGTCTACGGCGTTTTCCACCAACGGCGCGCTTCGAAAGCCGACTGCCTCTGTGTGGGGGGTGATCCGGGCTTGGGGAGTATCGCGGAAAATGCGTACAGTAGAAATATATAAACCGGTACTTATGGATAGTGCAAGACTTGTATTCTCTCACTAGTGAACAGAGTTCATCAATATTTGCAATATGACCACTAAAGTAATCAGCGTTGAGAGCGACGCGCTCCAAGTGAGCGTCCACATTGACGAGACTGGCGCGGCATATCTAAATCAGGTGATCCCGAGGGGAAGGAAATACCGACAACCAGCATCAAAGTACTTTCCAACTCACCACGCCCCTCTCGTTGAAGTCCGTCTCGCGGGAGAAGGAACTGAGAAACACAAATCCTCTAAGACCCTCGTTGGCACCTACATAGGCCCGCAGCTTCTGTACCAAAGTCATGAGATCCACCATGGGCAGGGCAGCAAGACCCTGAACGTGACTCTAGCAGGCAGCAAGATCACAGTGATCTCTCATCTTACCGTCTACGGCTCCACTCCAGTAGTACGAGCCACGGCGTCAATCCGGAATAAAAGCGATGGCGACATTATCGTCACCCAACTCACCTCCCTTGTCCTCGGTGGCCTTACAACCGGATCTGCCAAATGGTGGGACGATTACACCCTATCAGTCCCTAGGAATTCCTGGTTCCGCGAGGCACAATGGGTAGAACATGGACTTCCAGCCCTAGGTGTTGATGACTACGGCGTCTACGGCCGCCCCGAGAACCACTTCGCGTCTATCGCGCATTACGCTGTCTCTAACCGAGGCACGTTCTCAACTGAGGGACACCTGCCAATGGGAATACTGAAACGGCGCGACAATGCCGAGACATGGTTGTGGCAAGTTGAGAACAATGGCTCGTGGCGCTGGGAGATTGGCGACTGGCGCGATAGTGTGTATCTTGCTGCTGGTGGTCCCATAGAGACGGACCATGACTGGCGATTGCGACTTGGGCCAGGCGAGGAATTCACGACTGTGCCAGTGGCTCTATGCCATGTCCTCAATGACTACGAGGAGGCCTTCGACTCTCTAACAACGTACCGCCGCATCATTCGCCGCAAGAACGAGGACAACAAGCGCCTGCCCATCATCTTCAACGACTACATGAACTGCCTGATGGGCGACCCGACTGAGGAAAAAATCCTTGCGCTCGTCAACCCCGTACTAAAGTCTGGCGCTGAGTATTTCGTTATCGACTGCGGCTGGTACGCCGACGACGCAGGATGGTGGGACGACGTTGGGGAATGGGAGCCGTCCAAGAAGCGCTTCCCCAACGGCTTCAAGCACCTCCTGACCAAACTTCGCAACGAGGGTCTCATACCTGGTGTCTGGATTGAGCCCGAGGTTATCGGCGTGCGAAGCGCCATCGCCAACCAACTCCCGCCGGGAGCCTTCTTCCAGCGCGATGGGCAGCGCGTCGTCGAGAAGAACCGCTACCAGCTCGACTTCCGGCATCCTGCTGTCCGAGAGCGCATGCACGTCGTCATTAATCGCCTCGTGACGGAGTACGGCGTCGGGTACTTCAAGTTCGACTACAACATCGACGTCACGCAGGGAACGGACGTGGATGCGTCCAGCCCTGGTTCCGCACAGCTTGACCATAACCGAGCGTATCTGAGCTGGGTCAACGAACTACACGATCGCTTTCCAGATCTCCTTATTGAAAGTTGCTCCAGCGGCGCCCAGCGCATGGACTACGCTATGCTTGCTACCCACGCGCTGCAGTCTACATCCGACCAGCAAGATCCAGACCGGTACGCGGCAATCAGCGCTGCGCTGCCAACCGCCGTTACGCCGGAGCAGGGTGCCGTCTGGGTTTACCCGCAGCCTAGCTGGGATGACGAGACCAATGCAATGACGGTAGTGAACGCTTTGCTGGGACGAATTCATCTCAGCGGACGGCTTGATTTGCTGAGTGAACACCAGTTTGGGATGGTTAAGGAGGGGATGGATGTTTATCGCAGTATCAGGGGGGATCTGCCTACTGCTAGAGCTTTCTGGCCGCTTGGTTTGCCGCATTGGCATGATGAGTGGCTTGCCCTGGGAATGGCTGCCAGGGAGGGTGGGAGGTTCTATATTGCTGTTTGGAGACGTGGCGGGCCTGATGAGCTCGAGCTGCCTATTGGTGAGCTTAAGGGGCGCAGCTCGAGAAGTGAGCTGCTTTATCCTGCGGGTTTTGAGGCAGACAACGAATGGAGGGTGGAGGAAGGGGTGTTCAGGGTCAAAGTGCGCTCTGGGCTTTGCGCAAGGTTGTTCAAGTTAACAGTTTCTTGACTCTATCGTGTTTCTGTCAGTCATATGAGAAGTAATCCCTCCAGCTATGTTCCTGTCTGAATCCCAACAAGTCCTTGATCTTCCTGTTTGTCACCGGCGCCTCGTTTTCCCCCATCTCCCTTGTAAACTCAACCCTCGGTGCCTCCTTTTCCAGGAACTCAACCGTAGACACACCCTTGGTGTCTGCAGTAATCTCATCGTTCGTTGCATTGAAGATCTGGAACCCCAATCCATTCTTCTCCACCGCAAGTTCGCACATTCTTCCAAAGTCCCTTGCATCAGTGTAGCTCCACCCAACTGCCTTCATCTGACCAGGATGTTCAATCCACTGACGGAACCACCGCTCGTACTCATTACCCTCCATGACCGTGGCAATGCGAAACACATAGATATCCACGCCATGGTCCATCCATCGCCTCGCGAATCCCCTTGCCGTCTTTTCAACGCATACCTTTGATATCCCGTACGCATCCATCGGGTTAGCATCGACCTCTTCGTCCACAGGGAATGAAGGGAATTCAATCACGCCCTCCGCATACGGCGGCCCATAAACGCACGCTGTGCTCGCGATAATGATCTTCTTAATTCCCAGCCGACACGCCGCCTCAATGACATTATAACTGGCCATCGTATTCACGCGGTACGTCTCAACGTCCGGGACGAACATGTTGCGCGGGTAGCCCGCGAGATGGATGACAGCGTCCGGTAACTGGTTGAGAGGTTCGCGGTCTGGCTTGAATGGGCAGTCTGGGTGGAAGCGTGAGGTCAAGGCTGCGTGGACGTGGCCGGCATCGGATAGGTCAACGCGGAGGGTATGGACGCGGCCAAGGGAGATGTCGGCGGGGAGTGGTGAGATGTCGAGATTTAGAATGTCGTGGCCGGTATTGAGGAGGTGGGTGATTACTGCTCGGCCTACTTGGCCGGAGCCGCCGGTGACGACGATCTTCTTGCCCATGGCGGCTGGCTTTTTTTTTTTTTTTTTTTTTGTTTCGCAACAAATGTGGTAGAGACAGAGGCACTTCGTCAAGGTAAATATGAGTTGGTGCTTTGGTCGCTTACCCCTCCTTGCCTCGGGAGAGCTTCGGGCGAGCGCCAATCCGTAATACGAGGGATATTCGCGCCTTGTAAAACAGCTATAATAGAGGAAGACATCATGATTTCCCATCACGGCACATAGTTGGGACCAAGAATAACCAGCTAATCTCGCAGGAGGCGAGGGGCCCTACACCCACCAAGCATTGAAATGGGGGCTTAGAAGATATTGAAGGAAAAAGAGCAAAACATCTCGAAACTGTCAACTATTTCTGTAGCACATCGATAATTCTTGCTCTGGTGCCTTCGAGAACGTATTCTGCAAGAGTATGGCTGGAATACTATCGTGAGCTTGGGGGAACGGATTCAAACGCCCCTGCCCATGTGGCATCGGGCGTCAAGGAGTCGCGCATTCCTTGCTTAAGGGCATACCTTCCATGAATGGAAGGAGCTGACTGCACCGTCGGGGTTGCTGTATTCATTTGGATCCAGGTGCTGGCTTACTCCCACTCAAGGCCAGGATCGTGGAGACATTATTCCAGCAGCAGCAGCAGCAGCAGCAAGGTTACCCCGGATCGACATCGGAGGGGGGAGCAGCGCTCGGTCTGCTCCGCATACTGCGCGCCATGTCCGACGGTCTGGCGTCGCTGGTTAAGCCCGCCAGTGCGAGTGCTTGGCCCATTGAAAGAATTCCGTCAATAGTCCACCACTCAAGGCCCTTGAAAGCCGCGGCCCAAATGCCTCGGATAAGCGCAGTGGCGGCGCAGTCAAAGAAGAAACGCCAAGGGAGAGGGCGCCGTGGCCTTACCCAATCATGATGTGCTGTGCATTTGCCGGAGGCCGGTACATTCCCTGCCATTTACCCCGTGGGGAATGAAGGGATCGACACTATGTCATAGTGATTGGTGGTAGCTGGGGGGTTAGGACAAAGAAGACGGGGGAGAGGCGCGTGACTGTCAGGTTTCACGGCTAAATGTGACCTTGAAGCTATATAATGATGCCGAATGGCAAACCAAGAATCCCTCTGCCGCCCGGAAAATTTCTGGTTTTTGAGATTTGACCTTTCTTTAGTTTTCTCCGGTCTCTCATGTCTTTCTAGTAGTCATTCAAAATGGAGGACAAGAAGGCAGATGAAGCATCCGCTGCCCGACACGTCGAGGTCGGCTACGAGGATGATATTGAAAAGACAGCAGAGAATCAATGGCAAACAAGCACCAAAGAAGCCCAGGCGGCCAACGCGGCCGAGCATTCCATGACGGTGCGGCAGGCCTTGCGTGCGTATCCCTGGGCAGTGGTCTGGTCTCTTACCATCTCCATGTCGATCATCATGGAGGGCTACGATACGAATCTTATCACCAACTTCTTCGCCTATCCCGAGTTCAAAAACCAGTTCGGCGAGGACTATCCGCATGGACGTGAAGTTCCTGGCCCGTGGCAGTCAGCGTTGGGTGCTGGTGGAAATGCCGGCTGCATCATCGGGGCGTTTCTCAACGGGTACCTGATCAAGCACTATGGGTTCAAGAAAGTGTTCATGGCGGGATTGCTATGTATGTGCGGGTTCATCTTTGTGTCGTTCTTCGGAAAGTCAATCGGCGCTCAGGTTGCTGGTCAGGTTCTCTGCGGGTACGTTTATTTAGCCCTTACCATAATCACTTTGACTGATTTCAGTAGTATTCCATGGGGTATATTCGCGACGATTGGTCCAGCTTACTCCTCGGAGCTTCTCCCCATGGCCCTACGATCTTACCTGACCGCTTATACCAATATGTGTTTCGCCATCGGACAGTTCATCAGCATGGGCGTTTTGCAAAGTCTCCTCAACCGTCCAGACGAATGGTCCTACCGCATCCCTTTTGCCGTGCAATGGATCTGGCCTGCACCGCTATTCTTCATCGCTTTCTTTATGCCCGAGTCACCGTGGTGGCAAGTCCGACATGGCCAGTATGCAGCCGCCGAGAAAACCGTACAGGGCTTGATGGTGAAAGATGAAAGCCACAATGCGCGCCAGGTCGTTGCGATGATGATTCATACGGACAACATAGAGTCTGAGATTGAGGCTGGTAGCTCGTACATGGATTGCTTGAAGGGCTCGAATCTGCGCCGGACGGAGATTGCCTGCGTGACCTTTGCTGGACAGGTCCTGATAGGCAGCCAGTTTGCGTACTCCGGGACTTATTTCTTCGAACAGGCCGGAATGAGTCCGGATGATTCATACAAGCTTGCACTTGGCGGAACCGCGATTGCGTTCATTGGAACCATTATCTCGTGGTTCCTGATGAAGGCCTTTGGGCGGCGGTCCATGTATCTCGGCGGCATGACCATGATGTGCACCTACCTCTTCATCATTGGAATTCTAGATTTGGTACGGAACATGGGCGGCGTCAAGTGGGCCCAGTCTGCCCTCTGCATTATCTGGCTCTTCACCTTCTCCATGACCATCGGCCCACTCGGGTGGTCGATCGCACCGGAGGTATCTTCAACCAGGTTACGTTCCAAGACAATCGTGCTTGCAAGAAACACATACTACGTTGCTATTGTGATTGCGAATGTGATTGAGCCGTACTTTATGAACCCGACGGCGTGGAACTGGCGGGGAAAGACTGGCTTCTTCTGGTGTGGAACCGGGTTTGCTACGCTTGTTTGGGCATTCTTTAGACTCACTGAGACGAAGGGGCGAACGTTCGAGGAGCTTGATATCATGTTCGCTGCTAAGGTGCCGACTAGGAAGTTCAAGAGGTATCATGTTGATGCATACGCGGAGGGATTGGACCTTAAGGAGCGGGCAAGGGAGACTACACAGGACTAGGCCATAGACTTTCTCCTCAGATAATGATATTAGAATAGTCTATCTAGAATTCTTAAACTCTCATAAAGCCAGCAGACTAGGGGGCAAAGGGCTCACATCAGCAGTCACCGACGCCTCGGACAGAAACTCCTCATCCGCATGACAAAACCCACCATCAAAATACTCAAGTTCAGCGTCACTATACTTCGCCTCCGAAACCAAACCCTCAAGAACAGGGTTAAACACAAGCTCCCTCTCCACACACTTGTATAGCAGTCGCGTAGCAAAGAACTGGCTCGGACCAGGAACAATTTCCCTAAAGGCCTTTTCGAAGACTGGCAGCTTGACCGGGGGGATACACCCGACTCGTCTTCTTTCCTTGAACTGATTCAGGGAGTAGAGATTGCTGTCGTACCGAATTGCCTGGTAGAATGTTGGAGGGTCGCTTGATGGACCGCCGATTGTGGAATAGTATGCGCAGGGTTGGCCGTTGGGGTGTACGAGGATGACTACCCAGTTGGCCTCGCTGGGCATGCTCTCTGGGGAGACTGCGAGATACAGCTCGTAGTTCATTTCTTCGACTTCTGGGTCACGATTTCTGTATTGGAATGTGTTAGTGCGCTGCTTGGGGGTTCCGAGTCGTATGCCTACTAGGTTGAACTCAGATAAAACCCAACATGAAGTCTCCTACTTATACGTCTTTGATGTCATTGTCTCAGTGTAAAAGCCTTTGTTGGCGGAGAGCGACCTATTCTTTTTGATAAACGATTTCGTCCCCAGGTTGTCGCACAGCATGAAAGCCTTTGTGCTGATCGTCTTTCAAGGACCATGCCACAGGCAGAGTACAGAGGAAGCCCGAAGATTGTTTCCCATCTTTGAGACCTTGCATTCATCGCTCACGAGTGGTGCCTACACTAGATCTCGTACAGTTTCTACTTTTCTGGCTTCTTATTAGAACTCTAGGCTCCTAAGCGTATCCATTTTGAGAGATGGAAACTGCAAGAAAGTCCCACTTTTGCTGGGCAAAGCTAAGGTTTGATGAATCTCAGAAAAGAAATATTTCATATCACAAATCCCACCAGATACAACTGCGCTGACAGGATCTTACTATCCTCAACCTGTCATATGGGCACATGACGCTATATAGGATTCTAGACCCAAAGGCAAGTCCCAAGATTCGAACCACGCAGTGTATACTGATACCGCGAAGTAGAATACCGCAGCTCTGCACAGGCTATATCAGATAAAGACCGCCCAGAAATACTTTTGATTGAATTGAAAATGACATAAACTAGACTCACATTAGCCCCAGCCGCGCAAGGACGCTACCAACTGGTCTATCCCGTCCAACGTTACTAGACTCAACATCCATAATCGTCCATTCATACCCTGTATCCATCGCCGCAGCCTGAACCTCGTCCGCAATCATCTGCTCGATGATCCCCCTCTCCGCCAATCTACACAGCACATCCGCAACGAAGACATTACTCGGCCCAGCCCGCGTCCTGTATAGCGATTCATTAAACAAATGAACATACTGATTTTGCAACGCTCCAACCCACACCCGGTCCGAGAAGCAATTTCTCTTCCAGGGGATATCGCGCCCGTGGGCGTGGACGTACCCGCCTCCGCGGCTTTGCTTTGAGTAAAACCATTGTGTAACTTCGCTGTCGGGGTCAAGTAGGATTATCATCCAGCGTCGGCCGGAATCGGGAGACTTGGGGGTTATGCCGAGGTAGATTTGGATCTCGCAGTCGCAGTTGGGCTTTAAGGAGTACATGTTTGCTGGAGGTTGAGGGGGTCAAAGTGCCGAGTGAGATGATTGGCGGTTTTTATGTAAATGTAAATGGAGTGAAGGCGTCTCTCTACTTTTTAAGGATTCCTCTGCTTTTGCACATCTTGTTTCCTTTGTAGTGTTGCTTTATTAATATTGCCCTTTCATAAGTGAAGCCCATTACCCTTTTCTGTTGTGGATCTTTCTTGTTTACTATCGTATGATCGGACTACAAAAGATCCCTTGTTCAATACCTGATCGGCAACAATGAGTCCCGTTTTTTCAAAGTTGTTGAGCGACACCGGTTGCGCAAAGAGTTGGACTGCTGAGCAAACCAAATTCTTATCAAACCTTGTCTTACCTGGGCACCCTTCTCGAGTCGGACCTGGGCGTCTGTTCGTAGTATAGTAGGTCAAACAATATAATTAAACTTGTGATATATAAACAACGACGATCTCGAATAGTCACCCAATCTGATAAAGAGCTACGTGATCTTCATGTTCGCCCTTGTTGAAAAAGTTTTCATCCACGTTAGATAACCCCTTTTTGAAGTATTTTATCTCACGGGGATGGTATCGCGCCCTTGCCCTCCAAAAGTCAACAACAGACCGTTCGATGAAGCCCGCACTAGCCAAGCGATCCATGACACGGACGAGAAAGTGCTTGTTCGGACCCGGTAGTGTTATGTTCCATATATCGCGGAATTCGCCATAGACCTCCTGCTCTCGTAGCCAGGCAAGCCGGTATTTATCGAGGTCACTGTCTGGGATATCTTTCTCTTTCAGCTCAGCCTTCCGGTACGCAGGGTTGCCTGTCCCTGGACCATTCCCTGCAAAAAGCCAGTGATATTCTGCTTTATAGGGGGTGACCAGGAGAAGCATCCACTCCGTCCTCTTCCCATTGTGGAGGACTAGTAGACTGAGTTCGTAGGACATCTTGTGCTGTTGGTCTTGTTTCGTGTTTGTTCGAGTTGCATTACTAGGGCCAGGCTCCCGAATTTATACGCTCTTAGGACATCAAACATGACCGATTTCATTTATGTTCTTTGATGGCCTTGTTTATGTCTACTTGAATGACTGAAAGAGAGATCAGGGCAAATGTGAGTCTATACAAAGACTTCAAAACTAACCATTCAGTAGGCTAGCTCTTTGCTGCGCCCCTAACATGGGGCTTGTTTCTTTTACCTTCATGGTTCCATCGATTTTCAGTCTCTGTTCCTGGTTTTGAGCCAGGCCCTGCAACAAGCTGCTGGCAAGGCAGCAGCTAGTGTACACTTTCTTTATTAAATAAATGGGACAATTCGTCACAATATAATCTCACGAAGAACAGTTATGATCTTGAATTGGTTACCATGAATTATACTCTAATAATTTTCAGTAGCAGCAGTTGCGGCCTCACTTGATTCGACATCCTTGCTCCCATCAAGTAAACTCATTTTGACTCCAAGAAAGGCATACATCGGATCCTCACGAGATACTTCACAATGAGCACCCGTATCCGGCAAAAGCTCAGCAGCTGCCTCCGGATCCCGCGGGCGATGCCCACTTTCAGCAAGCTCCCTCTGGTAAAAATCATGATCAACCTGGCAAAGGTTCCCATAGAAGTACTCCGCCTCACCATTCGAATATTCTGGCAGCGCCAACACCTGCCTGACCTGTCCCTGCTCAAGCAACCCCCTCTTCCCAAGACTATGTAGGAATCTTACGGCGAAGAACTGATCTGGCCCAGGCTCCGTGTCGAAGAATGCCTCGTGGAATGTCCGGAACCGTTCTTCCTCGAGATTGCCGAGTAATGGCGTCCGCTCAAACTCGATAGTCTGATACTTGTGTTGTCCGTTGACATACGTCCAGTCGTACGGGTTCTCCTTGAAGGGGCTTCCGTCGCTGTAGTAGGCCGTCCAGGACTGGCTCTCGGGAAATGAGAGGAGAATTACCCATCGTCCGCCAAAGTCGGATTCCTCCTTTGTGATTCCGAGGTGGATGTTGCATGTGCCCATTTCGGACTTGCAGACTGGGCTGTTTGCTCCTTCGGCCATGATGGATGGGGCAAATGGAAGACCAGATTACCCCAAGGAAACCTTACTGCGAAGAGTATTGTTTATACATGAATCTGGCCTGCTATCATGGAAATTTCCATTGTTTGGTCGTGGTAAAGTCGCGAAACCAATTGATGGATGGGCTTTGTGCACAAATACAGGCTTCATGGGCTCAAAGAACATTTATTCCTGGACTAGAAAGACATTATAATGCTTCTTTCTCATAATGCAAATGTAGTAAGCGTCTTCGGAGGCAACGGTAGTCAATGTTGTCGATAACGCTGTAGGGTCCCCAGTAAACATCTCAGATCATTAATTCTAAAGCACCACTATTATTGACACGTTCGGTCGTCAACGAGATAACCTATGTTGATTGACGATACATTAATCAAAACAGATTTCAACTTCAGGTTACATTAAAAGGTAGTTAACGTTGAATGCTTATGTTGGCATGAGCGTCATTATATATAATCGTCGAAAAACCGTTCTTCTGTCCAAAAACGTCAGTCATTCCTTAGATACATCGTATGGAGCATATATTGCACCTCCTATCGTTGATATAACTGTATAGACCGCTTTGAGCATCTACACCTGTCCTGCAAAACGTCATACGGACACGGAGAACCCCCGATTGCCGCGTAAATCACCAGTTGGAGATGGTGAGGGGCAGTCCAGAATGGAAATTCTCGCGAGATGCTGCAGGAAATGCCAGCTCACTCCTTGGATCGCTTACTGAGAGATATGGGGTCTTTAACAAGTCTTGAATAAACTGGCTCAATTTATAGAAAAATGTATCCTCAGCAATCTCCACTGTACCTGCACAACTCACCAAACACCATGTCCCAGTCACTACGTCTACATAACAAGGTCGCCATCATAACCGGCGCATCCTCCGGCCTAGGTCGAGCGATTGCTCTTCGTTACGCACAAGAAGGCGCAAAAGTCGTGTGCGCCGACCTATCGCCAACAGCACGGTCGCGCGAAGAAGCCGAGATCACCACCCATGATCTGATTACCGGGAAAGGAGGAGAATCACTCTTCGTACAAACTGACGTCGGTGATGCCACTCAAGTCGAGAATTTAGTCCAAGCTACAGTGAAAGAGTTCGGTCGGTTGGACATGTATGCTACCCTCCATCCGAAACCTTGCCTAAGTGCTAATCATCCCAAGTCTCGTCAACAATGCTGGGATTAGCATCGAGGCCCGAGCACCCGCCGTCCTACACCTGACCGACGAAGCAACGTGGGATACGACTATGCGCGTCAATGCAAAGTCAGTCTTCCTCGGTTGTAAGTATGCCCTCGCGCAGATGCTGCGACAGGAGCCTCATGAGTCGGGTGATCGCGGATGGATTGTGAACATATCATCTATAATGGGGATGATCGTCGGCCCAGAGAATCGTAAGCCTTCTCAACGGATATAAATGATGACTATTTGTTTGACCTCATCCGGATTTAGCATCCTATTGCGCGTCCAAGGGCGCGGTCAGCCAACTTACTAGGCAGGTTGCTTTGGACTATGCGCCTCATAGAATACACGCCAATGCGCTTTGTCCTGGATGTATGTCGTTTAGAGTCTTACTTTGTAGACACTGGCTGATGCTTCGTAGATACTCAGACTGCCATCTTCAAAGAAACGACTACCCACCTCACGCCATGGGAGGATCTCAATCGACGCCATCCGCTTAAGGGCCCCGGATTGCCTGATGATGTTGCACGGATGGCGGTTGTTTTGGCAAGTGAAGATGCAAGTTGGGTTACTGGTGTTTGTCTACCGGTTGATGGCGGATATACTGCTCGCTAGACCCTCTTTTCCAAACAGGCGAAAATCAGACAATAATTAGGCTCAGCCTTTCTCAGCATTAGCCAAAATTTTACACACAGCTCAACCCCGGACCGACTTGCTTTGCCATATGAGCGTCCTCAGTCTTTAGGCTCCCGAGTTTTTTTGACACCCGTAGGTTCAACATGTCCGCCTATACGCCCCGCTTGCCAATCGTGCATTTCCTGGATTGATCGGCCACTTTTTCAACCAATGCCAGCGCAGATACCGATTTCTTCCTGCATTCCTCGAATACGGCTCGGTGACGCCGAATAGAAAACCTGGATGACGTCGTTAACAGCCGATTCGCTCTCTGGGATCGTTATTACCTCATAAGTCTAGATTTAGGCGGTTCAGCACCCTATATTGCGTGGCAAGAGAGATTCCCAGGACATCAAGGCGAGGCAAGGCACGTTCAGTTAGTCTAGGGAATCATGACATGATGGTTGTCGGACGTCTGGACCCTGTAAGTGTAGACGTGAGCCGCGACTCGCGTGCGTACCTGAAACGCCGTTCCCGAGCCCTACCCCGTGCGGTCCGTGGGCGTCACAAAATGTCGCACGAAGTGGGATATTCTGCGGCCAGCCGTCGCGGGGTGCATTGGTGTCTTCGACCCTGCATCAGGCTTCTGGATCTGGATGGATGGATGGTTTGAGAGTATGGAGAGAAAGACCCAGAGATTCGCGCGATATATATCCAGCAGATCGGGATTTGGAGGCTACGTCTGCTCCAGTAACGTGAACCCCGGCTCAAAGGGACCACCGCAGTGAATGTGCCTTGCCTCTATGAGACACATTGCTTACATCTGTTCCGTTGTCATTTGCTAGAGACTGATGTAGTAACTTTCGATAGCATGGGATGAGAGTCCTGACCCGTAGAGGAAGGCCCAGGAGAGGTCGAGTACACGGCCCACCACCTCTTTGGGCAACGTCCGCGACAGTGAGGCTAACGCTAGGCGCGCCGACAGCACCGATTGAAATGACTTCATTCTTCGCCGTATGATTCGTATACGTCTTCCCGCTCCGAGCCTCAAGCGTAACTGCAAGGCTTCGAGCCTTCCAAGATCCAACAAAGCCAGAAGAAAATCCAGTCTACTGGCACCGCGGGACTCTATTCCGGTCACCGATGTCTCTTCGGGGAAATCTTCGACAAGCGGACTGTGTCTACCTGCGAAACTCGACCATACCGGGCGCTCGGAGGGAAATTGTCAGTGGACCCCAGACGGCCCGGGACACCGGGTGGCATTCCGCTTGGTCTGCAACGACCGAATTGTTTCCAATACAGTGGTTTGCCAATCGGCTGTCCGCTACATGTCTATTTCAAGCTGGGATTCTGCAACTAGAAGTCTGCGAGGCATATCGAGCGGGCCGGCTTGCAGACGGTGCGCCTCCGTCGGGACGTCCCGTCACGGTGTCACGGTAGACTAGAAGCACACTAGAAGCTTGCTTGCATGATCTCCCTGACCACCATCTTCTTGATCGTGGACTAGCGGTGCTCTTGAGATATGTTTTGTATTTACCCCTACTTCTACGGAGTAGGGGCCATTTGCGTGATTTCTCCGCGGCGAAACAGTGTTCATAGTTCGCCGTACGGAGGACATACCGATCAACATCAATGGTAATTAATGACGTCTGCCAGCGGCTTCTTTGTTCAGAAACAAATTCAACAGCCTTGAATTGAGTAATAAAGCCAATCGTGAGGCGACAATACAAGCAAACTTACTCTATTCGACCCTTTTCATGCACGAATACTGGCTAAATGACCTGAAACAGACGCCCTGTCGCAGCCGTGGACACTAAGCTTTCTAACCAACTCCACACGAAAATAACTCGGAAAACACATACAAGAAAGTGATTCAAACTTCTGACTCACCGAACACCAAGTCTGGAGCTACTCGTGGCACAGGTGGGCTTAGATGCGCGGTGTCAGAGATCGGACGCTTGTCGAGTAGCGGCGATCCCTCTCTGCCTTGACCCGCCAGTGATACCAGCACTGGCTTCCTGGAATCCAGAAGGGTCAAATTCCCCCACCATGGTGAGCCTGGTACTTGGACCTCACATCCCCCCCCATGGAACAGTTACGTTCGCCGTCGTACTTTTGTCTCTCTCGGACGATTCTCGGGTCTTTGTGGGGGCTGCACGCTGCATCAGGCTGCATTGACGAGATGCCCCATCCGCGGAGGAAAATGTTTACGCCTGAAAAGTGTCCATTCAGGCTTTGACCCCTGGGGTAGGTAATACCTGGTAACATTACCACCGAGCAAGGTCGTAGACTCTGGTAGACTTCCCATCTTCCTGGGCCCAACGCTTCGAGCGATCTACCGTGCAGGTAGATCACCCATCCGGTTGGATCTACGATGCAGGCAGATCTATAATGCAGGTACTAAGCAGAGCTTAAAGCGCCCAACGGTGCCGTTAAAAGTTAAAGTATCCTAGTTTACCATAATGTAGAGAATAATTGTGCATTCGCACTGAGAGCTGAAAGGCCGTAATACTAGTAGGGCTTGACTTCATTTGGACGCGCGCAGTTCCACTGTCTCATACATGCCATCATAACACGGCCCAAGTGTAGTAATAACTCCCGGCCGAAGCCGTCAGTCTGTAATGCACAGTTCAGCTAAGCCAATAGCATGACGCCAAGCGATGTTTATGCACATAGAACGGCCAATGTAGGCAACGTTGCCTACTCTACAACCATTCCATGCATCCCAAATGCCGTCTAATCTAAGGCTCCAGACTGCTTCAGACACACCATGCTCGCGGGTCTCGGATACGCTCCCCCATCCCTTCTCCTCGCCCCAAAGTCTACCAGAACCGGTCGTAATTCTTAAGACCAGACATCATTGAGTCCTAGAGGGGCGCCTCAGGAAACAAATTCCATGGTCGAGTCTTACAACAGCGTTTACACTGAGAGCTCCGCAACGCCCACCTCGGCCCTGCAGTGCTTCATCCGGGCACTGCGGGGAGCCCTTCCCAGACAGAGGTCTGGAAAGTACCTGCTCCAGACGTTGCGGGATTTTATTGTGTTTCATAAGCAGTATTTTTGATCTTGATTTGCCAGACACCATTTGACTGTCAGTAACGCTGCTTGGCGCACATCAACAAGACTTGCACCGGGCTATATAATCGCGGGGTCGCTCTTTGCTTTTGCCAATGTTATCTTCAAATCTTCAAGATCACGGCCCTGATACCACTACATTCATTCTACCTTGAGGCTGGTCCTCTGCTCGTTCGCTATACCATACCCCTCACTCCTTTACCACCTACACCCACAAACATGCATTGGATCTCCGGCACATGGCTCTGGGCCAGACACAAGTACGCTAAGGACCACCCCCAACAGACGGAGATAACATACTAACAGAAAACCAAGGTCCTCCCGCTCAACAGAAACAGGTATCTATCTCGAGCGCGAAAGCGGCTCACGACAAAACCGCCGCAGGACCTGGTCTCTACCACCGCGCCCCCAAACCGCCGAACCCTCCGAGTCCTCCACATCCACATCCACATCAAGTTCCTCAATAATCTCGCGCGGCTTGTACCGCACGGAATCACACAACTACTACCCGCACCTAAGGTGCATCCGGTGCGGAGGTGTGCGGTCCCGCGACTACCACTATCGACACTTTGACGATCCCGTCAAATACCCCTCCGTCGGGATATGTTCGCGAGAGAGGACGAGGTGTGCGAGGGCGAAGTCTGATCCTCCGCCTCCGCCGGCTCCTATGGTTCATGAGTATGTGGAGGTGCATGGTGATGGACAGGCGCGGGCTCCTCTGTGGGATATTTGTGAATTACCGGATACGTCCGCGAGTTTAGATGGATTAGAGGCGAAAAGTTTATGTTAGATTCTGGTGCCTACTAGCTTTGAGTGTTTTTAGAGTGGTAGAGAATACGGGCCAGCGGGGTTTGCTGCTCCGACGCGAAGCACGGACTCCAAGTAGTTTCGGCAGGCAGCGTCACAGCCACCAGCCGAGCCCTTCACTCTGGGTAAGAGGCATCTTACAGTAGGATCCAAAGCAGCCAGGAAGGAGGGAAAGAGAATTTTGCATGGAGTTGTGCAAGTCGTGAGGCTACCCCTGACGCCGGCTTCTTGAATATAAGACTTTTTGGGACATCTATCTAGCAAGTTCAAACCAGAACAGCCCCAGTCAGTGCCCTACCCTAGCCGGGATGGATAAGTACCCTGAAGCTCGTACGGAGTCTGTCAATGAGCAGTTAGCCCTCTTATACCCATTAGGAACTGATATATGCCAAGCAGAAAACGAGTGAACGAATTGATCATACTGACTCAATTTGAGCTTGACCTAAGAAATTTTGAACTCCAGACGAAAACCGAATAGACAATATATCGTGCTTTCGAGTCTGCATAACAAAGAGCCGTGCAGATTGTTCCGAATTTCTAGCACTGAAGGAGTAAAGAACAAGAAACGGAGTTTCCTATCGCGTTCGACATGATACAATTGAAGGCAACGATCAAAGACGAAAGTTCCTGAAAGGGATCGGCTCTAAAGAAGAAACGATTCACTATTGCTACATGCGAGCACAAATAGCGTCTCTGTGTTCGGTCTTCATAGGCAGTTGTATCCCTAGCCTGGTTTTCAGAACTGAATTTCAGGGGCACGTATTGATATTTTGTATTTTTATGTCTTGGAGCGCTTAGAAATTCAGAATACCACGATAATATATGATAAAAATGTGATAAAATGGACATAGTATTGCACTATGTAGTATAGCCGGCCATCCGCTCGACAATTTCGACGTGGTACGACGACGTTATATAGAAGCATTGGATATAGTCCGTAAGAAATCTACTTGGCAAACAACGACCATGTTTTATTATCATCATTCTAATTTGTGACAAGGAGGTGGAGGGACTATCAAGTTAGATGCAATCGTTGCCCACGTGGGACCCGCAGCCAATAAGAATACATGCAACTGCCACTGCCAACCTCCTAATATGATATGACAGCTCCCTCAATATAAGTTCCATAACCCCCCGCCTCCTCCCATCCCCGACAATGCGCACAGTCTACGAAGGCATCCTCGACATGCTCACCTTCTTCTTCAGCCTCCTCTTCTCCGGCGGCTCGCTCGCCGCCCTCGACAGCTTCTACCCGCCCCTCAACCACACTACCTACATCACCAATGCCTCGCTGGGCACCTACGGCGGCCTCTTCAATGCTCCCGCAGATCGGCCCAGTCAGACGGGCAACAGCGTCTATAATTACTGCACGATGCCCCATCCCCACGTAGACACTTATGCCCTGCCGCGCCCGGTCGCGAATCGCTCGGTTGATGCGAAGCTGGTTTACCTCGAGTATATCCAGCGGCATCAGCGGCGGACGCCGTACAATATTCTTCCTGGGGGAGAGGTATGTTATTCCCCCTCCTAAAAAAAAGCGGGTCTAATGAATGGTTCAGAACCAAGAATACGCCTGCGATGCAATCCACGCGCACCAATTCGCCGCCCCCTCAACCGGCACTCCTGCACCCCTCCAAGTCTACGGACAAGCCTACACCGACCCATCTAACCCGTTCGTCTCGAACTACGTCAACGGCTCCTGCCAGTACCCGCAGCTCACGATCGGCGGGCTCCTAGACGGCTACCAGCACGGGCGGGACCTACGCGCCGTCTACGGCGGCAAACTAGGTTTAATCCCCGACACTCTCGCGCAGAACGACAACCGCGTCTGGTTCCGCTCCAGCACGTCACCGTTGACTCAGGGGTCTGCTGGTGCCGTCCTCCGCGGCCTGTGGCCTGACTATTCCGGCCCCCTGCCGCTGCATCAGCAGGCGGGGAGCGTGGATACGATTAATCGGGGCTTTCCGTGCGCTGCGCGGGATACGATCCTTTCGGAGATTCAGAGTACGGACGAGTGGAACGAGCATATTGCTGTTTCTGCGCCGCTGAGGGATCGACTTGCGGGGATGTTTGAGGCGCAGGATGCACAGGATTGGTTGAGTACGTGGGATCACTTCGCGGATAATTTTCAGGGCCGCTTGTGTAATGGGTATGACCTGCCCTGTAGCCGGAAGGATCTCTCGCAGTGCGTTACGGAGGATCAGGCGTATGAGGCGTTTCGCGCGGGCGACTGGATGTATAATTACTGGTGGCGACGGAATCCCCGGGTTACGGAGTACATCCAGGTGATTGAGGGGATGTTTATTGGGGAGCTTGTGCGGAAATTTGAGGGTGTGAGGGATGGTAATGAACAGGCGGTTTACAATCACGTTTTTGCGCACGATGGCGATATTGCGCCTTTGCTTGGGGCGCTGGGGATTCGGGCGCTCAGGTGGCCGGGGATGGGCTCGAATGTGGCTTTTGAGATTTGGTATGTTCTTTCCATACAGGGCGACTTGGGCAGGGTGCTGACTGTGCAGGCAAACTTCTACGGGCGAGTTCTTTGCTCGGGTTCTCTATGCTGGACGGACCATTGAGACGGTGCATGGAGTGTTGGAGTGGATTCCGCTGCAGCAGTTGATTGATATCTTAAACGTGTTTGTGCCGGAGGATATTGTTGCTCTATGTGGGTGATCATGCCGACCGTCAAGTTTAGTTAGAGAGTTGGGGCAGCTGTTGAATGGTAGGAGAAGTGTATGTATAATTAAAGTCACAATGATGTTATCTACATCTCGTACGGGAAATGAACACCGCGCATATCTAGATTAACTCCCGTTGCAGGTGGAGCGCCCATCAAATATCAACTCTACGCAGCAGCAGTCCTCCTAATCTTCTGGCTCCGCCCCGGGATGACACTACTCAGATCCCCAACAGGCAGCGAGATCGGGAAATCAACAGCCTCCAGAATCTGCGTGAAGAAGATATGCCAGACGGGGAAACACAGCGCGAAGTTGAATGCGCCGCCAGCCTAAACAATGCGTTAGTCATATTGCTATGTTCAGTGGATGCCAGAAAAAGATGACTTACAAGTTGTAATTTCTCCGCCAACTCTGCATTCCCGTTGGCCTTTTGGAAGAACGAACCGGCGATGAGACAGAATGTGATGACGAGCAGGAACAGGGCCGAGAAGAGGCAGAGGTTTGTGCGGATCGAGCAGATGAGGTAGAGGAATGTGAGGAGGCCGAGGAAAAGGTAGTAAAATGCTGTTCAGGAGTGTCAGCGGCTTTCGTTGCTGCCTTGTTTGGGTTATGGCTGTGTACCTATCGTCGCGGCGTATGCTTCCGTCTGTTGTCCTTCAAAGGAATCTCCGGTGGGCGAGTAGTTCATTCCGCTGGCGAAGAATGGCATGAGTCCTCCTCCTTGCACGAGCCAGAATGTTCCTAGCAAGATCCGGTTAGGGATGCGAAGCTACTGATGATGGGAGGACAACGCACCATAGGTGAAGAAGATGGCGCAGGTAAATGTGTTTCCAATGATCCATTCGCCAATAGCTCCAATGATCTGGACGATGCCACCGAAGAAAATATAGACCGGACTGAATCACCTCATTAGCCTTGGATCAGCGAAATCAGAAGTCGCGAACATACACAAGAGCACTCCCCAACCCTCCAGCACCGCGCCATCCCATGAGCATGCAGGCGTGTGGCGTCGAGGCTAGCAAGAAGCCCATAAGACAAATCGGCGTAGGGTTGCCGAGTTTCTTCCTCAGATTGCCTTCAACAGAGGGATGCTTCGGGCTCAGGTAGAGCTTCTCAAACGTCTCGCGCGAGATGGGCAGAAAGACGCTCTCCGCCGTCTTCATGCGGTTGAGGCTGTCGTCGGACTTGTCGACCGTGATGTCGCTCGACATTGTGCTGGCTCAGCGTGTAGCAGTGTTTCCTGAAAAGAAAAGAAGGCGAAGGATGAATAGGGTGAGGCAGCTAAGCTCGTGAAGGCGCAACAACCCCAATGCTTAAATACACCCCCTTGCCTGGTTGAGGGTCTTCCCCGCATCTCTCTCCTGATCATGGCCTTGCCTGGCCAACCGCTCATGCTCCCACGGGGTTCTAGCGGGGAAGATGCGGGGGATCAGCGAGTGGCTATTGTTTCGCGCGCCTAAATTTTGGGCTGGCGAGTCGTTACCGAGGTCGACGTGGGTCTCCCAGGCCTGTTTAACCGGGGGCTTGCAATTGACGAATCATCGTGAGGGCGAGTTTGCGGAGAACTGGGGCTCTGCCTCCTATGCTGTCATGATGGCGAATTGGATCGTGGTCCTGATAGAGTTACATTGGTGAAGGGTCCTCGTAATAAACGTAGCTCACCAATGCGAACGCATGCTAGAGGTGATTATCTCACGGAGTATGTCCGAGGTGACACTGCGATTGTCATGGCTCAAATGATGCTTGCAACTATGGTTGTTTTAAGCATGATCTCGCAGACTTGGTGGAGGCATTGACCCATGGATCAGCACGCCCAAAGCGTAAGCTCTCTCGTCCGAGACGTGTCGGCACCTGAACTCCATTTCATCAGCCGGGTATCTCCTTTGAGACGAAGGACTTTGATGGCAGTCTCATGGAAGGGCGTTTCCTTGTCATCCAGCTTTCTATGTGTGACTGACGACAGTCTGTTGCGCCCAGCGCCAACTACCAAACACACTAGTACATCACGAAGTGTAATCATAGAACAGCAACCACGCCAAGTGACCCGAAAAAAATCGTTCGTGAGACGTAGAAAATAGCGGCAATGGTACATGAGAATTCGTCATGGATGAATATGTGAGTCCTTCCGATTAGCACCGCAACCTACATGCTATCAGCAGCTTCGGGCCCAATTAGCGCACTTCTGACGGTGCTACAGATGCGAGCGAGTGCCATCTTTGTGCTCTTGCTGTTTCCTGGAGTGTCGCACCGTCAGAAAGACAAAAGGGTGTTGCACTGAAGATTCATCAGGCGCCGTACAGTATAGCGTTGGCTCCGGGGAAACACCAGGTGGCGACCAGCGGCAGTGGCTCTGCGCTTACCCAGGCCTACTGGCTCGCACCTTCTCTGATTATGGGACATGAGTTGCTCCTTCCGTTGGAGGTTTCGGAATGACTCTCAAGGAAATCGCGATGAGCGGCCCTTCACAATGGGCAGGAACGCTACAAGATACCCGCATTGCGCTTTCTTTGGGGGTGGGACAGCTTGCCTCCCCCAGAGCTCAGATCGGAGATCTAACACGGTGCAAAGTTGGATATCCATGGTGCTCTTCTGTCTCCCCTCAACTCTGAGGGCCCACTCAACAACTCTGCTCTAGATGCTGCGTCGATCAGCATTCAGGAATACCTCGCACAAGAGATACGCATCCAATGCGACAATGTATCAGATATTATCTATATCCATCATACACCATTGGGATTTAACTTCTCTATGTGTCTATTCTTGTCCATACCTAGTGGAAACTCTTTACTCATTTCAACCTCGCCGGCATCGCATCCATCTCATGCCACATTTTCCGCCGGTCCGCCCAACTCATGCACATTCCTACCGTGCATCTCCGCAATATAAGCAGGCGCTTGCGCATGCGACTGCTCGAATGGATCGACTCTAACCATTGAAGGGTACTCATCGCTTCCGACATAGCGATGGTGCCGTGCTCAGACCCCCAGAGCAGAGGGGGATGTAGGTGCGTATCCAGATGTCGGTGCATATCCCGAGCTCGGGTCGTAGGGAGGGGCAGGTACAGAAACGCCAGTACCAGGAGCAGCGGCATGCTGCCCCTGGCTTGCGTCTCCGAACGAAGAAGACGAAAGCGATGCCTGCGATTATCGCGACGGCGCCGACGCCGACACCTGCGCCGATTCCGGCTTTTGCGCCGGTTGAGAGGCCGCTGTCTGATGATGCGGAAGATGTTGACTGGGATGTTGGCTGAGACGTTAATTCTAAGGTGGCGTCGTCAATGGATGTGGCGGAGACAGTTAGCATCGATGTCAATGAAGAAGTTGAGACAGAGACTGTTGAGGACGCGAGGGCGCCGAGGATAGGGGCAATTGTGACGGCCGAGTCGGTACTGCAGCAGTCCGTGTCTGTCCCGCATCACCACTCCGTCGTGCTGTCGGCGTACTATCATCAGGTCAGTTCCAGTTTCACCTGGTACAGGCAATAGAGAGAGCAAGCAACATTCCTGCCCATCGCTACAAACATCCAAACAATGCGCACTCGCCAATTCGAGCTGGTACACAGATCCCGCCAGTAAGCCGTGACGATAATCTCCTGGTCATCATCGTCCGTGGTGGTGAGGACATTCTTGCAGAGTCCATTCTCCATGAAAGCGTCAGCACGGAGACCATCGCTTGCCACACCACCGTATGGATTCGTGTGGTTCAGAGCGCAGCATATGCTTGTTTCGCCCGAGATGGAGACGCATTCCCCGTTTGCGGGGTCGTCGCTGCTTTCGTCGTTGGGGTAGTAGCACATTGCTCGCGTGGTGGCTGTGAAGGCTTAGAAGGGTGAGGCCCAGAGTGACGAGGGGGCGGTGTTTGGCCATTGCGTTGATAGTGAAATGGAGGCTCTGTGATGATTGAATGTTAGGTCGATTAGATGGGGATCATGGGGTCTTGAGGGAGGCCAAAAAGAGATTTTACTTGGACTAGGGCTTCAGGGGCAGCTGTCATTTGTTAGTCTATAGAGAAACCTTTACTCTTCCGGGGACTTCCGCGTCATTGGAGGTTCCATCTTGTTCAGCGGCACGCTCTAGGGCTTCAGTAGTCCGGTTCCTGGACTATTGACGCTATGCATGACTGTACCCCAGGTCCAGCCGGGATTACAGATCAGACCGATGCAGAGCAAACACCATTTGCCATGGATATGACTCAGGCTCAAGGTAGTATAAAGAGCAATGATCCAGGTTCACGATACAATACAGTCCTGGCTCTCGCTGTTCTACACAGGCCAGGGAACCAGGCTGAGCTTGCGCTTGAGCTGATTCAAATTAAGTTTATTAAAGCTTGGTAATCACTGATCCGCCATTCTTATAAACTTTGGTTGACCTTTCTTCACAAACTTGGGCTTGCACGAGTCAGGGGTAAATCAACCATGTGGACCGGCAATCCCAAACTTGCCCTTGATCAGCCAGGCAATTGGTGAACCATGATTTCGGCGTAAGGCTTGGCCAAAAAAACAGACAATACTGAAGTGACCAATGATTAATTGGGCAGGAAATCAATTCCTTTAGCACTCGATAACGTGTTCTTGGGGGTTTCTACATCGTTAGGAGCCGTTCACGGACACGGAGTCCGGAGCTGAGCTCTACCTACATCTGTGAGCGGGCGGGAGATGCCGACTCCTGATCCGGCAAGTGTTACGCTGCTGAAGATACATCGCTTGGAGTCTAGACATCTCTGCAAGTTTGGATGGGTTTGTTGAAGTGCAGACAAAGGTTCGTTAGTTGTCTTGTGGTGTTAATTTTTTTTTTTCCAAGCTCAGGAGTCGAGTACTCTGTGTTTTCCAAGGCCACGATTCTAGTCCCGCCTGACGTGGGGACATACAGCGGAGTATAAATGGTTGCACAACATTGCAAATGCTTGTTCCAACCTTGCCGTCCATGCAGCTCTCACCTGCAGCCCGGCCATAGCTTCCATCTGTCAAGATCCACGTGTCGATATACTTTCTGGCTGGTGGCGCACTCTTGCATGAAAGTACACATCCGCATTGGCTCTTCGGAGGGTGACCCAGCGCAGTCACAGTCCATTTACTCTGTGGAGGAGCAGAAGCGATAAAATCCAATCAAGGTGGGCGTCAGTCAACAAGTGTACGTATTCCCAATTCTTGGCTTGTTGGGCCCGAGCGCGGGATATGCGAGGTCGGACTCGATACTCCCAATCGCGAAAAGGGAGGGACATATAGGCAGCTGCAGCCTACACTGGTAATATAGGGCAGGATGTTTCCAGCAGTCCAGCTGGACCCCGCTGGCAACACGAGGGAGCCCACCATGACACCACCCTGGCAGTGGCCCCCCTCCCTCCACTCAGGGCTTGGCAGTCTCCGCATCGAAGATTTTGATGAGAAAGTGCTTGTAGCCAGACACCATGTGTTCTTATCCTGCAAAGAGAGTCAAGGACTGTTCTTTACGCATCGGTGTCTAGTTGAGTCCAGAAGCCAGCATTTCTCAAACGCCGATTTCTGATCAGTGAATCGCGCAGCAGGAGGCATGACTCGCGGGCGATATTAATAGCAGTGCGGCTGATCGGCGCTCAGGACTCACCCAGAGGACCCTGTTCAGGTTCAACGTTTTTTACGAATGAAGAGTAGAAAGTTGGTACTGAATGGCCTAGGACATTTGTTGAAGTGGGTGATAGTGACTCATATCGGAACTAGATCGGATCTCACAGTTAATCTGAGAGAAAGACAGCTAACAGACAGCTAAAAGCTGGCGATAAGGCTGAAGCTGACGGGAGCGACTACCAAAATGAGGCTGTGTGACGGACGGAGAATTCAGAAAGGATCAACCAAGCAATTTCCTGGCCAGCGGGCCTTCTGCCAGCCTCTCTTCAAGGCTTAAATCTCCTCTCCCCTCCTCTTAGCTCTCCTGCTACCCAACGTTGCCCCGTTGCCCCGTTGGTCGTTGCTTTGCCGTCGCGATGGCCCCCGGCAGTGGCACAAACGAGCATCCCGATGCTGGCTCCTCATGGAATCCATTCGACCTCGGCGACCGGCGGAATTTTCGATACGAGACCCTAAACGATGCGACCGAGCACGATGAGCCTGAACCCGAGACTGAACAGCCTAGACATGTCGGGCTGGGAATCCAGCATCTGCATCCCAGCCGGCCCTCGTCTCCCTCCAACACCCGCCCGCCCAGCTACGAGGCTGCCCATACGCCAGACACCCTAACGCCGCCTCTTCGCACGCCTTTGCATTACGCTCGCTCGGAAACCGATCTTTTGCCGGAACACAAGTGTCCGACCAAGAAAACGATTGTGCACCGTCGGTTGTCGTGGGTTCCGGCGACCATCCTGGTCCTCGCGTTCTACTCTACGATCTTGTCTGGGTTATACTTGGTGGTCGCATTTTGGAAGCCTCGGTATGGAAGGACAATCGGAGTCGATGGAAGACTGGCGGCGTCAACGGCGAGTCTGCTTAGCACCTTGTTTGCGAAGACGATTGAGTTGTCCTATGTGACTGTCTGCGTCGCGTTTCTGGGGCAGGTGCTCACCCGTCGCGCCCTCACCAAAGGATCGCGTGGGATCTCTATCTCGGATATGAGTATGCGGACGTGGATTATGCAGCCGGGGTCGTTGATCGTGCATTGGGAGAGTCTGCGATACTCGGGGTGGACGATCTTGGGTGCCATCACCTTGACTGCGACATTAGTGGCCATGCTGTATACCACCGCCGCGGAAGCTCTAGGTAGGTTCTTTCGCTTATACAGGTAGTTCAGGCTAACGAGTCAGTCACCCCCAAGTTGAAATGGAGCGATGTGAACGACCGGGTACTGGTTGGCAACGTCTACGCCTCGTTCGCCAATACGAAATATCTCACTGATAACTGCGAGACCCCGATTGCTCTCCAAGATGACGTCGAATATCGCAACAACACTTGCTTGAACATGCAGCACGCCGGGCAGGCGTACCATAACTACCAGTCCTTCCTACACAACTGGACGCTTGTCGCTGAAGGCCAGCGACCCAGCTCGACCGACCTCGCATCGCGCCCTCTTCCAACCGGATCGCTTCACGATAATACTACTGTCGCAGGAAGCTGGATTGACCGGGCGAATATGACAGAGCTGTCAGAAAAATACGGTCGCAACGTGCACAACATCACTGCTGCGATGCCGCATGGGGGTATCATTGCCGCGGCCAACCATCCCGACAACGACATTATCCAGCCAAAGGATCAGTCCGGTGAAGGAATGTACGAGCTGGAAGCATCTGTTCCATCACCGGCAGTCAACGTGCTCTGTGCCGGCATGACCGGGGAGGAGCTGGCGCCTATTGTCTATAACCAGTGGCCCAACACAGGGGGGAAATTCAACGAGGTGACTTGGACTATTGAAACGCCTGCGGACGTCCCTGACCCTGAGCATTGGACCAACCGGACAGTCGTCGACGATCTCTTTGGCTTCGGTCCAGACTACCCTGGCCAGTATGCCCCCATCTTTGGCAAGCTCCCAAAACCGCACAACACCATCCTCAACGTCACCTCGCAATATACCAACGGCGCAATTTTCCTCCTCGGCGCGAGTCCCGAAAATGTCAAGCCGGAGTACGTCTTCTGCAGACTCAAAGCCAAGCAGTCGCCCCGCTGCTCGACTCGGTACAAGGCCACGGCAAGCGGTTCCCATCTATACACTGCTTGCGAGGAGGGCCATCCGCTTCAATACAACAAGCGCATCACTGACGCCGTCGACGGAACGTGGGCAAACGACTGGATGTACATCGCGTCGGAGTGGGGGTTCACCATCTCATTGAATGCCGGTATCACTGACGGCGCGGCCGCCAACGCTCGGCTGCTCATGCAGTTCGCCCCTCAGACGGCACATCTTGACCCGGAGCTGCCATCTATAGGGGAAGCTCTTGCCGTGCTGGCGGGGAATACCCTCCTTATGAGCTCCTCCATGTCGCCCTTCGTTCCGTTCTGGAACTACACCACCCCAGAGGGAGACAACATCCTCCCCGAACCAGTCAAGCAAGCCTTTAATGCAACCCTACGCTCAGTCGAATATGCCTCTGGTGGAACGCAGCAGTGGCAAGGTGTATTCTACCCGATCCTCATCTTCGCGTTCTTCACCAGCGCGCTCTGTCTCGCGTTCATGATTCTCGAAGTCCGCGGCAAGCAAATCACCGATTTTACAGAGCCGCAGAATCTCTTTGCCCTGGCGATGAACAGTCCGTCGACTTCGAAACTGCACGGCGCCTGTGGATCTGGTCCTGATGGGCCGCAGCTAGGCGAACGGTGGTACGTCGCCATGGAGGAGCAGGACGAGCATTATTATATTCGGACAAAGGCAGAGGGCGAACCGATCCCGACGACAACGAGGGCTCCTTCGATTGAGCAAATGGAGTTGGATGACCTGGGCAAGCCGGCGGGGAGTCCGGCCATGAGAGAGTACAGGAAGTTGTCGTCGCGGAAGAGTTGGCTGTCTAGTTTCTATTAGAATAATGTATAATAAGGTCCTAATTACCTTTCATGACATGAAATATTCTACTTGTACAAGGCCAACTCAACTAACAACGTCTGCAATCCCAAACCCGACCGTCCCCTCAAACACAGCCCCAACAGACCACAGCTTCACCTCCGGAAACCCAACCCCATCACCATGATACTCCAACATCGCCTCCCCTTCCTCACCCTGCAAAGCATCCACATACGCAACACCCCACCTCCCCGTAAAACTCGGCCTAATCAACAACCACGGATTCTCGCGCCCGTGTTCGGGATCATCCGTCCCGATCGTCGCGTCCCGGCTCCCAGCGGGCCAGCGCGATTTTAGTAGTGGTGGTTGCACGATAGGGAGAGGGGCCATACTCGGGAGTGGGAGTTTCGGTAATGAGGAGCCCTTGAGTAATGCCGTGAAGAAGGGCATGTTGGGGTCTAACGGCGCGGGGCTATCCTCGGGGTGGTAGACTCGTAATTCGGTGTCTTTGGTTTTGGAGTTTGGAATGGGTCTGAAGGAGAAGATTGCGCGGTGTTTGGGGATATCTATACCATTCAATTGCAATCAGTACTACGCTTTGGATAGGAAACCCTGTAGAGCGTATACGCACTCCAATTCCGCCTCCCATTCCAGACACTCGCGTCCGTCGACACATAAATCGTACTAATGCGCATCTCCTTGCTACCACTGTACGGATTCACAGCGCGCCCCGGTAAAAGGATCAACTCGTCGTACGGGCCGACATCCGTGTCCTCGTACCGCACGATCATAATCGCCTTGAGCCATGACTTGCCGTTGAACTGCGACGCGCCCGAGGGGAGTTTTTCCAGCGCGGAGGGGTGGTATGCGCCGTCCGGGAGGACTGACTGCAGGGTTGAGGGGTTGTTGTTTGGGTTCTGGGAGTTGGATGGGCTGGATGTGTTGTTTTTGTCAACGTCGGAGTACAGGAATGTCCAGGCTTTGGCGCGCAGGGTCCAGGGGGGTGGGGCGACGGGGATCGTCGGAGATGGAGGGTGAGAGCCAGCAATTGACGGGTTTGGTGGCGGTGGGATGAATTGGGGCATTGCTGTGTATTTCGTTGCGTCCCGTAGAGCGAAAAATAGCGATCAAAGGTGATTTGGAGAAGGTTAGGTTGTCCCTTATTGTTTTGGCAGCAGGCAGATCATCCCCGCATACAAATGCAGTGACATGTGGACCGGACCGGAACTTGTATTCGGCCTGGTTCATGTATATCCATGGCTGAGTTAGCTAATTCCTTTGAAGAAGCAAAACTTTCCGGTGTACATTTACTCCGACGCTATTAAGGTAATTTTGAGAGCTGAATATGGCGTGGTCAGAACACTCATTCAACTTGTTATGACGTACATACGGCCTCGGTTCTCGTACCTCGGCCTTTGCGTCTAGGCGTCAACGAGTTCTCGCGACGGCTAATCTTTTCATAATCGAGTAATCAGGATACCGCCCAGTGGTATGGCATTTTCGGTAAGTTATGTTGTCTGTTTACGTGTCGTCATCGTCGCATCAAACAGGAGCTTAACTCAGGCGTACTTATCCTAGGATTGCTAGAAAGAAAATACCGTCAAACAAGGCACCAAAAGCAAAAGCAAAAGTAAGGTCAAAGAAATAGAAGTTAAAGATATTGATGTAGCTAATAATTATAGATTATATAATCCTAGTCCAAGAGATTATACAGGCATTTTGCGGAGTATTGCCAGAACCGTAATAATACTTGCTTTCTTACGCAGCTTTATTCTAGTATCGGTAGCCAGGATGTGTTTGTGCAACTCAAGAATACAGCCCTCTACCTCCATAGTAATAAATTGAAGATTCCTTTTGCTCGGATAAATAGTGTTTTTGAAAATATAAGATGCTGGACCAGTTGGCCTCTTCATTTTCAGCAAGTAAATTATAGGGTAGAAAATTATTTAAAGACATAGATACCCCTTGGTTTATAGGTAAGAAGTTGCTGTGAAGATGCTCTTGCAGACAGTTAATGTGCCGTCGCTGTCACGCGCAGCTAGAAGAACCAATTACCTCTCGATATCGAGTAGCGCCTCCGTCGGCGAATAGATGTATATATGCACACCTGTCTGCTCCTACGTCTCGGGTCCCAAATTCAACTTTGTTAAATTCAGTGGGTTGTGTAAAGAAAAGCTAGTCTACACACACCGCGCACCATCAACCAGAACCTCAATGCCGCTGATAATCGAACTCGCAGGCTCTGCAAGGAACAGAGCTACGTTGGCGACATCAGATGGTTCGACCAGGCGCCCAATGGGGATGGCCTCGCACTTGGCCTTGATAATATCGGCCGGCACAGGCCCGTCGGCGATGCCAGCAAACTTGTTGAGCAGGGGTGTGTTGCCCGATGTCGGGCAGATGGTGTTGAAGCGCAGCTGATCCCTGGCAAACTCCAAGGCCATTGACTTGGTGGCTGACGAGACTCCGGCCTTGGTGGCGTTATACCAGGTCTGCGTGGCTCCGGGTCGGATGGCATTCTCACTAGAAATGACAACGGTCGAGCCGGGTCCGTTCTTCTTCATCTCGGGGATGAGAATCTTGGACGCCAGATAGATGCTGCGGACGTTGACATTGAACAGGCGGTCGAACTCTTCGACGGTGACGTCGAGACCGGACTTGTTGGGATACGACCATCCTGCATTGTGGACGACAATCGACGGGGCCTTACCGAATCGAGCAATACATGTATCAAGCTATGTCCCTGATCAGTTTCAGAATCTGTGCTGGTCGCGGGGAACTTACGGCTTTCTTCCAGGTCTGTTCTTCAGCCACGTTTGCCGTGATTTGGTAGGCGCGATCTTCGGGGACACCTTCCACAGGACCATCGACAGCCTGCAGGTCCATGCCTAGCACAACGGCGCCTTCGCGGATGAAGGTCTCCAAGATCCCTCGCCCAAACCCTTGGCTGGAGCCGGAGATGAGCGCGATCTTTCCCTGGAGGCGGCCAGACATTGTCGAAAACGATTGATTTGTTGATTTGTTATTGATTCACAAGTATGCATACAATCATCCTTTATATCATGCAATACCCTTATCCTTTTTCCACGTTGTCCATATTGAGTTTATCTTTGTTCCTGTTGCTACTCCAAGTCTCGGCCCGAGAAACCCAGCGATCGGATGGCCATCCGACCTTGCATGCACCCCTCCTCGACGTTGCCCCCCTTCTTCTCCATGTTCTTATTTCTCTGCATTTTCTCGGCCCGTCGTGTGCTCTGGCAATTATGGCACCATCCACTGCTAACCCCTCCGACCTGCACCGCGCGTCCGTGTGAGTCGACCCTACTCCTGCCACAAGGCAGACAACCACGCTGACCAGAAAAAAGTGCCTGTCTGCAGTGTCGAAAAGCAAAGGTCCGCTGTTTGGTTTCCCATCGGCTCGACCGGTGCAACCGCTGCGTAGCCAACGACACCCAATGTGTCTTCACGCACCCCAAGAGGGCCAAGACCCGGCCCCAGCCATACCCACCCCCCGCCAGACGCGAGCCCATGCTTGTCCAGGAGGACCAAGGTTCCCTTGTTGAAAAGCCTGCCAACTCTGCTACTCTGGCCCCGGTCAGTGAGTACACGCCCGCGGCTCAGACGCCTATCACTGCCAGTCCAAAGACCACTCCAGTCGAATACATCCTTGAGCAGGCTCTTCATCAACAGCCGCTCATCACGAATGCGATTCGGGCAAAAATTGTCGCCGGGTTGGCGTCATTGAAGGGGAAGAGGGGCTCTGCATTCACCTTCCTAACATCAGAAAATGGGCTCTCCATCAGTGCGACACCAGACCCTGATCCTCCCGCAGCGAGGAGTGCACAACGAGAACGACAGTCCGCGGCTCCTCCAAGTACAGGATCGATCAACCTCTTATCGCTTCTTCGCCCTCTCACAGTCGAACCCCGTTCACAGTCCAACGACGTGGATGAACGCCCTATTGGCATGGTCAAAATGCCTAGCTACATGTCCTCCATGACTCTCGGTCAGACAGTTGCAGATCCAATAGAAGCAGGCATTATCAACCTTGCCGCGTCGCAGGCTCTCTTTGCGTTCTTCATGCTCCAGCTCAATGCGAAGTGGGAGTATATTCTCGATCCACGGTATGACAGTCATGACGGTGTGCGGGAACGCAGCTCGCTACTATTTTCTACGGTTCTCTACTGTGCCTCCAAGTTCACCAACTACCGTAATGGACAACTTTTACCCGGGCCAGACTCGTTTCTGTTGACCCGACTCTGTAGCGTCGCAAGAAATCTGAGCATCAAGAGCTTAGCGCAGGGTAGCAGGGCTATCGAGACAATGCAAACATTTTACCTGTTGGCTTGCTGGAAGGACGTTGATGACGATGTTTCGTACCTACACAGTGGATACGCCATTCGCGTCCTCCAAGACGTGGACTTTAGGCCGGGAAGCGGTGATAGCGAACAGACGGCGAAGTGCAGAAGAGCATGGCTGGCCTTGTTCCGGCAAGACAGGCAACAAAGCTTATTCTTCATTCAGCGGGCACCACTAGGCCAAGCAAGTGATGATCTTCGGCCTGATACCTGGCTACAGATGCCAAACGTGTTGCCGTCGGACGTTGTCGCAAGCTCTAGCGCCGACGTGCGGCGAGTTCAATCCAAACTTCTTGCTATGGTCGACAAGGCTTCAGCGACAATGTTGCCATGCCTCGTCGGTCTTATGGACGCAGAGTTAGCTGTCTGGGCTGCAAATTGGAAGAGCCGCCTTGGTGAAGCAGATAGGTCGCAGCGGGACGATGACCCATACTTGAGCCCTGGAATGTTGCTTGCCGACAAGCAGCATCTAAACACCCTTCTGAGTCTATGGGAGCACAGCGTGAAACTCAACGTCGCCTCAGCTATTCTTCGTCGAGCTTTAATGTCTGCGTTGGCGCCGAATTTGGATTCGGGCGACAGTTCTCTAGATATTGACCTGCTCTCCATCCAGAGAGCTCTCTCCCCTGACCTCGCGGGTCTTACCAGCAGCATGGATGGTGCACTTGGCACGCTGCATAGCCTCCTCAAAATCCCCGGTGAGGATTTAAGACGAGCACCGGATGCCGTGCTACTACTTGCTCCGAACGCAGCGTTGTTCCTGTGTCTTCTGCTGTGTCTCCCAGAAAATGGGGTCCTCAATGCAGCCTTCCAGGCGACAGCGGTTGGGATGATACGTAACATGAGCCAGCACGTGAGGGACTGCGTGCAATCACCGCAGGATACTGTAGCTCTACATTCTGCGTACCTGGAATCTCTTGTAGAGCTGTTGGAGCCACCAGGATCGCAATGCCCACCGTCACATCAGGATCCTGATCTCCAAAGAATATACGATACGCCGCAGATCCATGCAGACAGCGGCCGTCAGACAATTCATAATCATACACTCCAGAACACTCAGGCACTAACGGAGGGGATTTCCTTGAACAACTACGCTGCTCCTCTAAGCGCAGACGACCAGAATGTTCATCTGCAGGGCTTGGCTAATCTAATAGACGGAGACCTGTTTTGGGAAATTCCTGCGCCAGAAAATGTGCGACACAACGTTTAACATTCAGAAGACAGTGGAATTAGAGTCCCAATTGCATTCCTCCTCCGTTAACTGTTGTTGGCACACGAAAAAACACTAGACACTTCACCCTTGGCATACGATGCCTGGATGCTGATAACTGTCGCATAAGTGCCGCCAACCATAATAAGAGCCCCGATAAGGATCATGGAACATGCCATAGCGAGTGCTGCAGTCTCTCGCCATCCGTCCCGGTATACCCTGAAAGCCTGTGTAAGCCAATTCCTGGCTGATGTTACTTCCGCGCCATTCACATAGTGGACACCTTGGACAGCCTTGACGGGCCTAGTCGCAAGAAAGAAGAGAATCATAAGACCGGGAATAATGTTCGTGAGGACAGGGTTGACCAGTGCACCAACAAGGCTGAGAAAGTTGTCGAAGAAGGGCACGACACCGACGACAACGAAGCCAAATGCGACGGTTGTGAACATCGACCCACTCCAGACAATCCAATGCTTTGGCGTATTTGATTGGAGGTCAGGCGTACCTCGCAGGATGCGCACAAAGCAGTACTTGGCTGCAATGTGGCTGTATAGGACAGCAGTGACGACCAAACCTGGCAGCGCGATACCGTACGATACCTTCTTGATTAGGGGCCCGGCGGATCCCAAGGCGGGACTGGCGAGATACTGGCCGACTTTGCCGTACACGATCGACGCGATTGTAATGCCGGTGAGGACAATGAATGACTGTCCGCATGCGAGGGAGCGGGTGAATAATTCAGGCTTTTTCATCTCGGCTGAGACGGAGAAGAATGTGCCCGATGCACCCACGGCAAAGAGTTGGTTGGAGATAGCCCGCATGGCTTCGGAGAATGTTGTATCTGGCAGAACGCGGACAGCAAGGTCGACGGGGCCTGGGGGTGCTGCTGCTGGATGATCTTGGGCGAGACAAGCTATGGCAACGACCCATATACCAGTGATTATCCCTGCCACGCCAATCCAACTCAGCCAGGAGACCCTTTCCAGAGACCTGAATCCGGTGCCCAGGACAAATGCTGCAGCGCAGGTGACGGCGACGAAGATCATAGTGCACGCTCCATGATCTGATAGTGCGTTGAGTGCGACTGAGGTCGTGAGCATTGCAGCCCCAGAGACCAACGCAAGATAAATATAATAGATAACACCGACCACTTCTCGCCCTCCCTTGCCAAACATTACCTCCGTAGCATCGCCAATGTTGTGCATCTGGGGGTAGTATTGCCTAGCATTGCCGCACACGTAGCCGGAGACCGTTGTCATAAGGGCAATGGTGATGAAGCACAGCAGGCCGAGGAAGAAGCCGAGGGTGTGGAAGGTAGAGGGAAGCCCCAAGACACCGAGCCCAATCTGGAATTTGGTGACAATTATGGCCGCCCCCTGCCACGAGACACCCCGGAAGTCGACCTCTGCCTCCTCGGTCGTGAAGAGGTCCCGGGGTGGCTGAGCAGTGGGCTTGTGCAGGTCCTGGCAGCCACCCTGGGCCACATCAAGGCCATCATCCAAGGTCGTGGACTTTCCGATTTTCTCCATCGCATTCAGAGGTGAATGGTGAACGGTCTGTGAGCTGGAGACGAGGGGTCAGGAAATGGGCCATCTATAAGGGCATCAAGCTCATCATCTCGGGCCGGCCTAAAGTATAGGTATCTATGCAAGGGCACTACCGGTCCGAGGTGACCGCTTATCTTCCAGCCAAGTCCCTCCAATTCCTTCGCAGTGATCGATTTTGTTGCTGCGAATTATGTTGATGTGAGGTTTGGCACCATGTTCTTCAGGCAGGGGCTAGGATTACGTCCCTCGAGACTTCTCTCATCCTTTCATACTCGGGCTAGTTCAGCACAGTCGCATTTCAGAATCCGGTCAAATGGCATTTTAACCTTCAACAGAAAGCTCGCATACGGTGCTGGCGGTGCATCTCTTGCCTGTGTGGGCCTGCTTTGGAAGGGGCGTAACCCAAGCGATGTAGACCTCGACGACGATCCGCGGGACAGAAAAGCTCTATCGACGGTCCCGCTGGGAAAACTCGTGTCTGGCTGGGTGTGAGTAGCTCCTCCGTGCTGCTTCTATTCTTCATGCTCATTTGATCTGACATCGTCAGCGCCTTTGCATTCTGCTCATCACCAACATGGGTTGACATGAGCGAGCCGCTCTACAATATCCTCCTGCGTATTCCAATCATATCTTCCATTGCCAACGCCTTTATCATGCGAACATTCTTCAACCAATTCCTCGGCGGCGAATCAACTTCAGAGTGTATCCCTAAGATAAAAGCTCTTCGCGACGAAGAAGTCGGCACTCTACTTGGGTACAACATTGAGGCTGAATTGGATGGGTCCAGTAAAGATATTCAGCTTATCCGTGCCCAGACGGAACACGTTCTGTCTTCTATAGAGACCCAGGGAAAGCTTTCTCGGAGCTTCTGGCCTGATACCTCGACGACCGGTGGTGACAATCGCTGCTGGGTCCGAATCAAGGTTACCGGTTTGTTACCTAATCCTGTTGCTCTCTACCACGGTTCGAATGCTATACTGCAGTCCCGAGAGCAAAAGGGTCTTGACAAGGACGTCCCATATCCAGGACTGCCTCATGATGGAGACTGGGAAGCAGCATTAAGCGGAAAGGAAGTAACAGAGCAGGACTGCGAAGAGCTGATCAACCTGCGCGCCACTCTCGAGAAGATCGCGACAAAGGCCAGGGAAAATAACGTTCGCATTGTGATCGACGCTGAGCAGACATGGTACCAGCCGGTCATTGATAGTTTGACCGACGAGCTGATGCAAAAATACAACACCCTGGATGGACCGGCTACCTGCATTGCATCATTCCAGGCATACCTACGTCGATACCCCAAGCTCCTGGACCAGCAGATCAAACGCGCAGACGAGAAAGGCTACAAACTTCTGTTCAAGCAAGTCCGCGGTGCGTACATGGTAACTGAAGCGGCCCGGTGGAAGAAAGAAGGAAGAGAGGGTCCAGGACCGGTGTGGCCGTCTGTGGAAGAGACTCATGCTAGTTACAACTACGGAGTCACCAAGGCCATTTGCACAATGGCCGAGCAGATCAAAAGGGATGGATACTCGCGGATCAGCGCTGTGCTGGCGACTCACAACTCCATTAGTATTGATCTTGCCATCAGGTTGCTGGAGGAGCACGGGTTGGCGAAGCGCGTGGGAGATGATCAAAGACTGCTCTTGTCCAGCGAGGCTGCTGGCAGTATTGCCTTTGCTCAGCTTTATGGTAAGGTTCCCTCTGTCCTGGGTACGGCAGGCTTCTAATGCGCAGCAGGGATGAAGGACGATCTGACTAACAAAATCACTGGATCTGTGGCTACGGATGGAGGGTTTCCGCTCGTCGTCAAGGTAAATATAATACCTCTTCCAACTGCCGGCGGTGCTAACAGTTTGCATGGTCAGTCAATGAGCTATGGAGAGCTAAAGGAATGTCTGCCCTTCCTGGCCAGGCGGGCGACCGAAAACAAAGCGGTGTTGGAAGGACGAGGGGGTGCTGCTGCTGAGCGGGTGCGACTCGGGCGTGAGATCCAAAAGCGTTTGGTTCCATTTAGCTCCTGATCTATCCGAGTAGTCTCTGTAGATAGCTGTCATAGTCCCGGACCGAGAGAAGCGGCCCGAGTAATGGTACACAGCAACTGTGGCATCGCATAAGTAACAGCATCGTCCATGCTCTACTCTCACCAATTTGAAACCTTGTTGCCATTGAACAATTGTTACCCAAAATTCAAACATGTCATCTATGCTCCAGGCCGAACCAACCAACGCTGACGGGGTATGTGCTTTACTATTGTAATCCGGCAATGCTGACCTTGTCTCAAAAGTTCTCGTACGAACCGGGCTCCAAAGAAAGGAAGCTTCTAACGGCGGCTCTGGCAGATATGGAAAAGACCGCCACCGAGATCCCGAGTATAATAAATGGCGAGCGTCGGTACACGGGCCAGAAAAGCAAGCAGACTAACCCCTGGAACCGCCATGGGCAGCCTCTGGCCGTGTACTATGAGGTTGATTCGTCGACAATCGAGAATGAAGCAATCCCAGGTGCCCTCGAAGCTCGAAAGGTCTGGGCCAACATGGCCTTCAAGGACCGAGCAGCGATCTATAAACGAGCAGCCGGCCTGGTCGCGTCTCCCAAGTACCGGTGGAAGCTCATGGCAGCAACCATGATCGGACAGGGCAAGACATGCGGGCAGGCAGAGGGCGACTGCATCACTGAAGTCATTGACACGCTGAACTTCCATGTCTACTTTTGCGCGCAGCTGTACCAGCAGCAGCCCTCCAAGCAATTCGAGTCGTCAACCAGCAGACTCGATTACCGGCCGCTGGAGGGCTTTCTGCTTGCGGTTTCGCCGTTCAACTTTACAGCCCTAGGGGCTCATATAGCCTTCACGCCCGCCATCTTGGGCAACGTTGTCCTGTGGAAACCGTCCCCCATGGCGGTCCTCTCCAACTACATTCTGTACCAGATCATGGAGGAGGCCGGTCTGCCGAAGGGTGTTGTCCAGTTCCTTCCCGTGGCGAATCCGATTACAGTAGTTGACCCGGCGCTGTCGAGTCCGCATTTTGCTGGGTTGCACTACACTGGCTCGTCTGCTGTTCTAAGGTCCCTCTGCACTCAGATCGGCACCAACACTTGCATCTACCGAAATTTCCCGCGCATCGTTGGAGAGAGCGGAGGGAAGAACTTCCATCTCGTGCACGTTTCCTGCAAGGACGATGTAGACTGGGTGGCATCGGCAGCTGTTCGGTCGGCTTTCGAGTTCCAGGGTCAAAAGTGCAGTGCTCTGTCCCGGCTGTATGTTCCAAAGTCCATGTGGGATGAGGGTCACCTAAAACGTGCGCTACTAGCGGAGGCAGCGAAGATGACCCATGGCGGCGACGTCAAACAGCTCCATCATCCATTGGGGCCGCTGATCTCCGAGGCGTCTTATGAGCGGTTCCAGCAGTTTGTCGCTCAAGCCCAGGAAGACGGTCACGAGCTGCTCTACGGAGGAAACACTGACGGCACCCGAGGCCTCTTTGCTCAACCCGCCATCTTTGCTGTCAATCAGAGCAGGGAGACGCAATGCGAGCTCATGACCAAGGAGCTCTTTGGGCCGCTTATCGCCGTGCAGACCTACGACGATGTTTCACCAACCGGCTTCACACAGGTCTGTGAGCTCATCGACCAGAGTTCTGAGTACGGCCTGGCCGGATCCGTCTTTGCGAGAGATCGGACAGCTATCCGAGTTGCCGATGAGAAGCTGCGAGACTCGGTAGGCATGTTCGTCATCAACGACAAGAGCACCGGGGCCATCATCGGGGCTCATCCGTTTGGCGGCGCCAGGTCTAGCGGAACAAACGACAAGGCCAACTCGGTCAATGTCCTGGTCCGGTTCTCGAGCATTCGCTGCGTCAAGGACTCGTATGTGAGCGGGAGCAGTACCCTCGGCCCTTGCCATTTTCCAGAGTAGTTAGATAGCGAACGCACAATTGTATTCGGATAGCTCTCCGATCTTTTCTTGTTCTCGGCCCGTGAGATTGTACCAAGTTAAATAAACTGCTTTCCATGCACAACAAATCCTGTACTCAACGTCAAACATGGCAGTCAGCACAGAACAAACCGTCGCCGTCATCGGTTGCGGTAGGAGCATGGCACCCAGCAGACAAGCCACGCTGACTGTTGTACTATCTAGGCACACTGGGAACTGCAATCGCCGCCGGCATTCTCGAACCAAAAGAACCTTCCGATCTCAGAGTCCGGCGACTCATATCCACCGTTGGAACACAGCCTTCAAAACAGCGAGTCGAGGACGCACTTTCTAAGCACCAGTCACGAATCACGGTCTTCACGCAGGAAGAAAATGTCCGTGCCGTTGAAGAAGCCGACGTGGTGATACTCGCCGTCAAACCTTTCAAGCGAGCAGCTCTCTTTGCTATCCCTGGGTTCCAAGAGGCAATCCGTGGCAAAATGATTCTCAGCATCATGGCAGGAATCACGACAAAAGAGTTGACTCGCCTGACCTTCGGCGAAGACCTTTCTCCAGACGATGCAGCCTCACTTCAGGCCGTCCGGGCCATGCCCAACATGGCGGCCCGGATCCGTGAAGCGGTGACGCTGTACACGCCCAGCATCGGCACGACTAAGGAAAACATCAAAATTGCCTCATGGATTCTCGGCCAAGTCGGCGAAGCGCAACAAATCCCCGAGACCTCGTTCGACATCTGTGCGGTTCTTGTCGGGTGCGCAGGGTCATTGCTGCTGCTTGCCATTGACGGCCTGTTGGATGCAGCAGTGGCTGAAGGGGTAAGAAGGCCCGAGGTTCAAGACCTCGTGGTCAACAGTGCAATCGGCATGATGAAGCTTGTTCCAGCTGGTGACCATCCCGGCGTTCTACGGGAGAAGATTGCATCCCCAGGGGGATGTTCTATCCGGGCGCTATTGGAGCTGGAGAGACTGGGTGCTCGGTCGGCCTTTACCAGGGCTATCATGGCGGCTGCGGAGAAGTCGAAGGCCATGTCCTCTTCTTGATTAATTGTGTGTATTCCGTATATAGCCAGTGAATTGTCACAGTTTAATCTCGGCCCGGAGATCTCCTTCTCGGGCCTGGGAGTAGATAGTGCCGTATATAAACCACTTTTGATCCCCTCCAAGATGTCTATCCAACTTCCAACATGTCTTGCTCCACGCCCCTGCGTCTCGCCTTTCTCGGATGCGGTCAGTTAAAGGCTACACCGTACAGTTCTCGTGCAGTTCTCATCTAATTCCTGGCAGGTCACATCGGCCAAGCGCTCTTAGGGGCCCTGCTTCCGGCAATTTCTCAACCTGGTAGTCTCGTCTCTGATATTACCGTCGCTCTGAACGGTCAGGAATCACAATTGAAACTGAAAGACCAGTACAAAAACAGCCCTCAGCCAGTCAATTTTGTGTACAAACGCAACAGGGAAACGGTCGCCCATGCAGACGCAATCCTGCTCGCCTTTCCACCCGACAAGATGCACGACGTCCTCGGCGCCACGGGCATGAGAGAGGCGCTCAAACACAAACTCATCATCAGCGTCCTAGCGCGCACTCCAAGGACCCAACTCGAGCAAATCCTACAGGACGGTTCAGCATCCTCGCAAGTTCGTATCGTCCGCGCAATGCCCACCATCGGCGCACAAGTCCACGAATCCGCAACCCTCCTTGCTAATGTTGGGGACCCCAATGCATTGGAATTCAGTTCGTGGATATTCAACTCGCTCGGTCGAGTCTTTCGTGTCTCTGATGACGCTTTCGACACCGCAACTGGGATGAGTGCTGTCGCCAACGCACTTACCACCATGGCGGTCCAGGTCATGGCTCGTCATGTTGCCCGCGGGGGAGTTCCAGTTGAGGAAGCTGTTGGCATTATCTCACAGTGTATGCGCGGTACAGCGACCATCTTGCTTTCAGGGACTGCGCCTGAGCAATTGCAGCGAGAGTTGTCACTACCGGGCAGCATCACCGGAGAGGCCGTCAGGGGACTTGAAAATAGTCAGCTGTTCAACTCTCTCGAGGAGGCTCTTTCGGTTGCGATTAAAAGAGCCAGGGATTATAATAGATAGAAATATCACTATACCTGTGTTGTTACCATTGAAGGCAGATTAGAATCATGCGTCGAGCAGATCTAGGGTTCCAAATGTATGTCTCAGAAACATGCCTTGCTCATTCTATGACAAAAGCAATGTCTCCCGTCTGAATACCTCTTCTACACAGTGCGGATGCCGTGTGTGAGATGCCCATATCGTGGTCTCGGATAGGGGTCCGGCCACCCTGAGACTATGTACTAACCGGATACAGTCTCTACCAAGATACTCTACATCTTTACTTCAACACAATGTGAATGCGTGTCATTCTATCACTGGGTACCTCTCAAAGGTCCGAAATACAGGCTACAACGCCTCAAATCCGAGCGCGGAGCGAGCTCCCTTCAGTTGCCTGTCGCCATAGCCGTGGCAAAGGCCCGTCCAGTCCGTACAATGGATCCAGAGGAGGAATAGGCACGGAGTCACTCAATTTTACCAGCGAGCTGGTTTCCTCTGGGTGTTTGAATCCGTAGTTCATATCGAAGCGGTGGCCGGTCGACTCTAGGATGCCCTTGACATGGTTAATTTTGCCATCGACCATCTGGCTCGACTGTTGTTTACTCACATTCGGATACAGTCCAATGAATTCGTAGTCGTCCCATGACTCTAGAGAGGCGTGGCATATTCCTGCCTACCACTGATTTTAACTCCGCATAACAGCTTCAGGGAAGGGGAAAGCTTACAGGCAAGACAAAAACATCCCCTTTCTGCACTGTCAACTTCATCCCATAGGGGCGGCCTTGACGGTCAAACTCAGGGTCTTTGGGCCCGACACCGAGCAGGTATGTTGACCCCCCTTTGATGATACCGTAGCACTCGTGACATTGCGTGTGGAAATGAGGGACTTTATACGTCTTCCACTGACCCCCCTTAATCCAGCCATTCGGCTCAATGATGTTCAAGATGTTTCGCGGGCTTGTATTGTTCAGCGCATTGCGATAAACAAGGATTGGGAGTTTACTGTTTGGGACATGAGGGGCAGGAGAGAGGAAGTACTGCTCGGGTTCAACTTGATGGGCTGACATGACTGCAAGAGATTGTGTCAGGCGGCGAATATTGCTGTGAAGATGGTGCGCTAAATGGGGTCTTATCTGTCTATTCGGAAAACCGTCCGATATATCTCGGCCCTGGGTAGGCATGCCCGGCGAATGGGATCCGAGTGGTGCATGGCTATCTGTGGTCTGGACCTCAAGCAATAACCCAACACACCGAATCCCAATCCGAAGAGTCAACATATCCTTATGAAGCATATAATAGTCCAGGAAAAGCCAGAAGGTCATGAAGGAAACGACATAACATCGCAATCATGGCTGCTATACCCGTTATTGCTCCAAATGACCTTGAAACCAAAACTCCCGCCGTGGCCGTGGTAGAAACCGCTTCTTCGACGGCAGAGAGCATCAATAACGAACTATTGCACGAGAATCCCAACCCAAGTACAGCAAGCTATCATGACGAGAGGCAGTACAACTTCTCCACGCCGTTGATATCCGAGCGCGCAATCGACCAACCACGCCCTCTCAAGGTGATTTACATCGGAGCCGGTATCTCAGGGATTCTGGCTGCAATCAAGTTCCGACAAGCAGTGCCCAACCTCGACCTCATAATCTACGAAAAGAATCATGAGCTCGGGGGCACCTGGTATGAGAACAAATACCCGGGATGCGCATGTGGTAAGCAACACCTATAAACTTGAGGGTCATCGTATTCTTACGCTATCAGACGTCCCATCCCACAGCTACCAATTAAGCTTTGAGTCCTGGACCGGCTGGAGTCATTTCTTTTCCGGTGCCGAGGAGATCCTAAAATACTGGAAGCGCGTTGCGCACAAGTACGACGTTCGAAAACAGATCCGCTTCCAGAGCCGTTGCGTCGGTGCGCGCTGGAATGATTCCACTGGGAAGTGGTTCGTCCAGATTTCGGATGAATCGGCACCAGGTCGGGTCTTTGAAGACTCTGCTGATGTACTTATTACCGGGACCGGGTTGCTCAATAAGTGGAAGTGGCCGTCTATTCCTGGGCTGCACAGCTTTAAGGGGAAGTTATTGCATAGTGCCTCCTGGGACGAGAGTTATGATATCGAGGTAACCCTATCTGCCCAGGGCTTGTTCATGTGCAGACTCTGATTGTTTTCAAGGGCAAGCAAATCGCTGTCATTGGCGCCGGTAGTAGTGGCATCCAGATCGTGCCGGCTCTCCTGGACAAGGTCAAAGGGATGGACCACTACGTGCGCGGCAAAACGTGGATCTCGAGCCAGCACGGTGGGCAGCGCTTATCAGCGCGCACTAACGGCAAGGGTGGTAATTTTGCTTACACAGACGATGAAAAGCAGGCCTGGCGAGCTGATCCTGCGTCCTATGTTGCATATCGCAAGGAGCTAGAGCTGGAGATGCAGACGCTCTACGCCAAGTCCCAGAGAGGCAGTGGTCTACAAAAGCTCTCACGGCTCCAATACCAAGCAGATATGGAATCTCGGCTGCGAGAGAAACCAGAGCTTCTTGAGAAGTTGCTGCCGGACTTTCCGCCACTCTGCAAACGCCTTACCCCCGGACCAGGGTATCTAGAATCTCTTACATCGCCCAAGGTCAACGTCATTACGACACCGATTACATCTGTTGATTCAACAGGGGTGATAACTTCTTGCGGAACACACCGTCCCGTGGACGCCATTGTCTGCGCAACAGGGTTCCAAATTGGAGGAGGATTCCCCATAATCGGTCGAGACGGAGTAAATCTCCGCGAAAAGTACGAACGGCAAGCAGAGTCATACCTAGGCCTAGCAACCGACGGCTTCCCAAACTTCTTCCAGTCTCTAGGGCCGAATTCCTTTCAAGGAGCCGGAAACCTTCTAATCACAATAGAGCAGATTCACAGTTATTTCGCAGAGTTGCTCCGACGAATGGCGTACGATAATATCGGGCGTGTGGAACCGAAGCGAGCAGAAGTCGAGCGATTCACGGCGTTCTGCGAGAAATACTTTGAACGCACAGTATACAGCGCAGCGTGCGCAAGCTGGTACAAGTCGTCACCGCCGGGGGCATCGCTTGAGGAGAGAAAGAAGGGGCGCGTTACTACACTGTGGCCTGGAAGCAGCCTGCACTGCCTAAAAACTTTAGAGAAAGTAAGATGGGAGGATTTTGAACTACAGTCTTATGACGGAAACGAGTTTGGCTGGTTTGGGAATGGATGGTCACTAGCTGAAAGGCAGGATGAGATTGATACGGCGGGCTTGACGTCCTATCTAGACGAGACTGACTTTGTGGATGACGTGGACTATAAATATTAGGCTGGCGTTGAGATGTAGTTTATTGCTGAGTCCTATCTCTAAATGAATGAGTTGCTCGGAAATTCCATCCAGTCTAGCATAACATCACCATTCAGCATGTCAACAACCTCCAGTAGTTGAGACGGGGTCATATCCCTCGCCCAGTCCGATGCCTCTGCGTGCCCAGCAAACAGCTCTTTTGTGGTCGCCTCCGCGCTGGGAACGTCTGTTCTTACAACCTCCATTATTGGATTAAGTTCGAGCTCTACGTTAGAATCAATTGGATCTTGTGCCTGCGAGAATTCCGGGTAATGAGCGATGGCAGGGGATGCCTTGAGCTCGGCACAGATACGCCCCAGCTCATTGAGTTCAGTCTTCTGGTCCGCAGCTACCAGATTACCCTTTTCGATTATATGATCGAGGATACTCGACAGGGTTTCCAGAAGGTGGGTATGGTTCTCAATCAGGGTTGGGCAGACTAGAGACGCCATGTTGATGACGAGGCCGGCAGAGACCGCGCTTTCGAGGTCCCAAGGGAGAAAACATTCTGCTAATAAGTTAGCTCGGTTAGTTATGGTGAGAGATATGGCGGCTTACCTAGCAACGTCTGCTTTTGCAGTGAGTCGAGTATGAAGACTATTTTCCTAGTGGATTCGAGGCAGATCTGGAGAAGAAGTTGTATTGGGACAGGGACTTTTCTGTCTTTGCATTCCGAGGCGATGGATGCCTCAACAAGACCGAACAGAAATGGTCGAGTGGCCAGCAGGATGCACTGATATTTAGAGTTAAGAAATGACAACGAAGCTAGACTAGTTGACGTCTCACTTGGTGGTATAGCAGGTTCAGGTATCCCGACACCCTCGATATGCCGCTGAGAGATTCTTGCTCGGGTACTGGGAAATGCTCGCGGAGCTCCGATGCAGCCTCTGCCAGTCGCTGGAGAACTTCCTGCGCGGTCTTGACGAGCGTCGAGTTTAGTTCGCGAGTGTCTTTGTAAAGCGCTATGCGCAGGTTAGCCACCGGTCCTCATAGACATAGCCAGGCACGTACCATTGACGACCTGGCTGAAAGCCTGAGATAGCTTGACATGGATCCTCACTATCATAGGTTTGTTAACAGACTCGAGGTTGTTAGGGAGGGAAGCACTAATGTCGTTGTCACTGATGGCCAAGGGAACTCCCAGAAGAACAGATATTTGACGCTCAAGGACGTAGACCGTCCACCAAATTTCCTGACAACGTTCAAGATCCTTGTTCGCAGTAACTGCGGATACATTCGTATGGTAGCCGTGCACCTGGAGGATCCGAAGTGCTTGACCAATCTCGATACTGGGTCAGTCAGAGGCAGTGGAAGGCCGAGAAGCGACGTACCAAGTTATGCGCGGACGTCCTCCAGTCAATTGACTGCAGATACAACGCCATTGAACACAGAAGCTCAGCAGAGGTACATGGGTCCTTCCAGAGAAAGCCATAGTCTGGGAGCATTATAAAGGCTCGGGTGAAGTACTCAGCGCCTGGCGGCGTTGTGCCTCGATTTTTCTCCCCGATAAAGGCTTTGCCTAGCGCGATGATGACGAGGAAGTGAATGAACCATAGATTCCCGCTACCAAGATACTGAGTCGGATTATCATAGAAGTGATGCAGTTGAGCCATGAACCGCGATTCGTGGAATAAGTGGAATATGTTGCCCGTATGGAATTTGGTTGCGTTGACTAGGAAGAGGGCATGGTCTAGGGACGGAAGACCACGGATATCGGGAACCACGGAGCTGCGCAGGCCATTCCAATTCAGACTGTATGTCATGGTGTCGATGTGGTGTGCAGCACTCGGGAACGGACATCTGTATAGAGCATGGTGGGTAAGGTGGAGAAGTCGTACGGTCAGAGACCAATTCGAGGTATGCCCGAGGTAGTCTGTATCGGTTAGTTAAACCCTCACGCGGGGACGTCAAGTAGCTTACGGGGACGTCCTGCCATGTCAGTAATGTACTTGGGAGGCCCACAGGACAGAGGGTTCACCATGGGACTATCATCGTCATCAAGCCCAGCCGGCAGTGCTCCAGCCTCATCTGCAGAAACGTGACTAACAGGCGAGGTCGGGCTACAGTCCGAATCAGCTGGCACTACACATGGCAGCGCTGCAAGCCGCTGCTGCAGAACGCGATTCTCTTCCTCCAGCTGTAGGTTCCGTCGCTTCAACGCAGAAAAGTGCTTCTTCGTGATATGAACCTTGGTCTCTTCGCCTTCAAACTTGCACCGCACCTTGCGCAGCACGCAAGTGGTGCAGGGTGAGTCTCCCGAGCACTTGATTTTGTGCTGCCGGCATCGCGTGCAGGCGTTGACAACTCTTCGTTTATCTGGGTTTGTGTTTCCCATTGTGCCGAGTGGTCTCAGAGACTTGGAGGTGACGTGCATCTATTAAAGGAGTACTAATTGTAATAACCCCGCATTTCTTAGCTTATCACCCCCGCAATCTGTCAGATAGCGCAGATAGCAACAAGATAAGCTGTATTGGCAGTGCTGACATCGGACCCCTACCCGAGCCTTATCAGTTGGAGGCAGTATTATAGCTCGGATTCATACCCCCAAAATAAATCTCTAATATGATTGATTCGGCGTAGTCTGTAAGTGGGTCAAATTAAGTCAGTATATATATATTGACTGTACAGGAATAAGCGGCTCTGATTTGAACCACTTGGAGTACCCCAAGTCTTATTGCTACGTTAAGCACTTGGCTGTATATTACAGCTTGCGCTTCAGGCTCCTGAATCCACGCCATTATGTGGACCCGAAAAGTCTATATAGACTCGCTTCAAGGGCCTTGATGCCCTAGGGACCACCTGGTAGCTCGGCCTCTTCTTAACTCTTTACCTGTATACACGTCTTAAAGATGGCCGAATATAGCTGAAAATGTTTCGGATCGATCGAATCCTCGGCCCCGCCGTACAAGAATATCATCGGCTTTGGGGAACTCCGGAAAGATTACCAACAGCTTGTCAAAGGGGCTGGTAAAGAGTTGGATCAGCGGTGCCCTAGGCGTCTCCATTGTATTAATCACGTAGGCGGTGATGGTGCTATTGGTCAAGTAACGAGCCGTGAGCTATGATGTCGGGAATGTCTCATCCTATGAGTCGCTTTCCGGCGGCCTTGTTGTAGGGAATGCTGGGGATCGGCTTGGGAAGCAGGGCATTGTAGAGCAGACATAGCAGTGTCAACTGCTATCGCTAGGATCGGGATGAGGGCAGGGATAAATCCGGATAGGAATACATTTTGAGGTGATGATTGTTCAAAACAAGGCAGCAAAACAGCCGAAGATAAGTAAGTGCCGACATGCATGATAAAATCACCCCTGAATGCAGACCTATTACTCCTAAGGCTGGTCATTGATTGTTCTTCGTTCGGGAGTGGTAATCGGTAGTATGCCATCACCGGCAATCATCAGCTTGCAACCAAAGAAGATCACTGTTGCCGAGATCATGCGGGACCCTGTAACTATGCAGCCGCGTATATCCTGGCCTGGGTGGTATAGTACTGTAGCATTGGATTATCATTCCGCCAATTACTAGCTTCCCCTTGTGAAAGAGAACGCCATGGTGAAGAGAACTATTAGGACGAGCAAGAGCTAAAGCTATGCTGTAGTCAATATGATTGAGCTAGTCGAGTATTGTATAAAGGACTAGCATATCGTGCGTGAGATTAAAGCCGAGAAGCCAAGGTGACTTGCGCGGGCTTGAGGGCGCCACTCTTGGCTGTCACAGTGAAATCTCCCAAGGCGCCCACTTTCGCTCGGACAATGCACAGCGCCAGGCCATTGAATGCCCTCCGCTCAGAGGACAGGAAAGGAGTAAAGTCCGCCGGAAATCCGTTGTCCGTGGCAATGATCTCCCCTGGGCCAGATACAGAAAACGTAATCAGGTTGTCCGCTTCTGGCACAGCATTACCATTGGCATCAATAACCTCCAGCGTCACAAACGCCAAGTCCTCGCCATCTGGTGCAAGGTGCGTATGGTCGGCCTTGAGATGGAGTCCTGTGGCCTGTCCTGCTGTCCGGACAGTATCCGTAGCCCACTGCTGGCCGTCCTTGTAGACAACTACATGTAATTCTCCCGGTTCATAAACCACGGTGTCCCAGCGAAAGCGGTAGGTCAGGAGTTCTCGGCGCTGTCGCCCTTGTGAGACCCCGTTCAGGAACAGTTCTGCCTCGTCTCCAGAAGTAAAGACGTGGACCGGCGTTATCTGACCAAGCCTCTGTGGCCATGTCCAGTGTGGGATGATGTGCGCCACTGGAAGGTCAGGGCGCCAGCGCGACTGGTAAAGATAGAACCGCTCTTTCTTGAATCCCGCAAGGTCGATAATGCCAGAATAGGCACTGCGAGCTTCATAGGGATACGGCTCGCCGAGGTAGTCCCAGCCCGCCCACACGAAGCCACCGGCAACGAACGGATGCTCATCTTGCGTTGCGAAGACTCTATCAGGAGAGGAGCCAGCGTCGGCCGAATAAAGCTCGTATGCGGAGATCTCCAACGAACTCGAGTTGCCGCCGAATGTGTCATTGACCGGAGCGCTCGTTTGGTTCGTGACTGGGAATAAAAACGACCCGCGGCTGCTCAGTGACCATGCAACTTCACTACCCAGAATCAGCTTATCCGGTAAGGCTTCATGGAACGGCTCATATTGGGGCGTCCTTCTGGTCCCCTCCAGATGTTCGTATGCTGGGCCATACCGCACACCCTCGCCCAGGTAGTTGAGGTTGATGAGATCCAGCACTTCGGCAAAGGACGAGTTTGGAGCAGCACGGTGGATTGATGCTGTCGATGGCCGGGTAGGGTCTTCGTGAGTGACAATTTCACGTAGGTAGGAAGATATGGCTGCAGCTTCTTCATCCATGGATTCCTGTTCGCCCACCTCATTGCCGTAGCTCCATACAATGACTGAGGGATGGTTTCGATCTCGTCGCATGAACGCGCGCAAGTCTGGCTCTCGCCAGTCGGGGAAAATGAGATGGAAGTCCGAGTCTGTTTTGTTTAGGGTCCAGGTGTCGAATATTTCGTCAATAACCAAGAAGCCCAGGCGATCGGTCAGATCCAGCAGTTCGGGGGCAGGAGGGTTGTGGGCCGTCCTGATGGCATTAACTCCTAGTTCCTGTAATACCTCTAGTTGGCGTTCGGCTGCTCTTCTGTTGAACGCAGCACCCAGAGCCCCGAGGTCATGATGCTGATTCACGCCCTGGATTCGTAGTGGTACCCCATTGACAGATAAACCATTGTCTGCATCAAAGTCAAGCGAGCGTATCCCAAACCGCGTCTCGTATGTATCAAGTACTCTGTCCTGCTCGTACAAGTGGGTGATTGCCATATACAAATTGGGGCTCTGGGATGGCAAAGGTCCCCACAATCGAGGATGTGTGACAATTGTAGAAACGGATATTATCGCCTTGCCATCCTGGTCCAAGCCGATTTCCTTGGCTGGAAAATGTGCGACCAGTGAACCAGGACCGTTCTGCGCAGAGTCAAACTCAAAGACATCGGTGGTCACATGCACTTTCCTCGTTGCATCCCCCGCATTCTCGACTTGTACCTCAAGGTGGATGGTGGCCTTCTCTGACGTGATGTTACTCGTCGTTATATACGTGCCCCAGTGGGCGACATGAGTGGGATTGACCTTGGTGAGCCATACATTGCGGTAGATGCCGGCGCCGGGATACCACCGTGATGAACTTCCTGACGGGTTCTCGACACGAATTGCCAGCTGGTTTTCTGATCCTGGTGCCAGTAAAGGAGTAATCTCAATGTAAAAAGAGTTGTATCCGTACGCCCAGCCCCCGGCCAAGCGCCCATTCACCCACACCATCGGATACGACATGGCACCATCCACCTCCAGGAAGATTGCTTTGTCCAGATCTTCGGCAGAAACGTTCAGCTTGCGCCGATACCATCCTACACCGTGCACAGGTAGTCGACCCATTCCAGAGGATATCGGCGGGTCTTCACCTGTGTAAAAAGGCCCTGCGATGGCCCAGTCATGCGGCAAGCGCACCGTCTCCCAGTCGGCATCGTCAAACGTGTTGTGACTAAACGGAATGTCTATCTTTGGCTCGTCAGAGGGTCTCTCGTGGCGGTCATCGGGATCATCAATGAAGTTGTTTGCCGATGGCAGGATCCAAGATTTCAGTATGTGGAGTGTATCGTTGTTGGCATCAGGTCGCAGATCATATATAATATCGTCCGGAATGCTCTCCGACCGCCAGAATCGCCAATCGGCGTTGAGACTAACACGCTCTCTGCCACCATTATGGTTGCTCGTTGCATGGGGCAGTGCAGATGCCTTAGCAAGAAATAAAATAAGCAGTATGGCAGTATGCCACTCTGGGCTTGCAAAAGACGGCATGTTCATAACGACAGTGCCGCTGGCCAGCCGGAAAGCTCGAGAAAGGGGAGGGCATTGTGTCCCCTTTTGAACATAGTTGGAGAAGCGAATTCCGGCTATACTCTACAGCTGCAGCTTAATATTCCGCCAATCGTGCGTATACTTCCCTCGAGGACCCTTGCTGCAAAAAAGTATGCAGCCAGTATTGCATGAGCAATATCCGCAACCCCGCATACCCACCTATCCAGGGACCCCGCCCCTGGGCACGGCCTGACGGGTAATTCTAGCCTGTTGCCGAGTATTTACTATTTACAGGCACTCTCTGTAGTACAAATTGCATAAAGGATGTGACGTCACGCAAAGATCACAAAGAGTCTTAGTCATCGTCTCTGGCACGGAGCAGCTGAGTCAGCTTTACGTCAACTGGAAGAAGAATCCCAGAACTCTCAAGGCTCCAGCATTCCCCGCGATTCAATACACTCCCCAGCATCTCAACGCTCCAAGATCATCCACCTACCATGTCTGTCCCCGACTCCTTCAAGGCCGCCCTTCTCAATGAGAAATCCCAAAAACACATCATCTCCGAGCGCTCCCTCGGCGAGCTCGGTCCAGACGAGGTCATCATCAAAATCAATGCCACCGCGATCAACCCGGTCGACTGGAAGATCCGAGACTCGGGCATCTTTCTCGAGTCATTCCCTGCTGTTCTAGGTAGTGATGCTGCCGGCCAAATAGTCGCTGTCGGCAACACCGTTACTCATCTTCCTCTCGGCGCCCGTGTGTTTTTCCAAGGCATCATTCGCAACTATGATGCCAGTACTTTTCAGGAGTATTGCAAGATGCCGGCTGCCCTGGTCGGCAAGACTCCCGGGTCTGTCAATGATGAACAGGCCGCCGGCATCAGCCTTGCGACCGTTGCTGGTGTGACTGGTTTCTATGACAAGACCGGTCGCGGTCTCGCCCCGCCGCCCTGGGATGCTGGCGGTGATCAGGCAGGAAAGGGCAAGGCCGTCATTATTTTGGGAGGCAGCTCTTCTGTTGGCCAGTATGCTATTCAGCTGGCACGACTATCAGGTTACGAGCGAATCGTCACAAACTCCAGTTTGGCTCACGAGGAAACCTTGAAGCGTTTGGGTGCGCATGTTGTCCTGGATCGAAAGCAGGCGAGTGCGCAAGATTTTATCACTGCTCTCGACGGTCTGCCGCTGGACTTTGTCTTTGATAGCATTTCGTACCGGGATACCCAGACCCTCGGTGTGGAGGTGCTCCAAGCGGCTGGCGTCGAGAGCTGCGTGGTGACCGTTCAAGCCGTCGACTCAGAGGCGAGGTCGCTCGGCGAATCGAAACAGCCCAAGGTCGAAGTGCGCCAGGTGATGGGACTGGGAAGCAGCCCCGATCTGCGCTATCTAAGCGAGCCGCTCATGAAGAGCCTTGGGGGAGACGAGGGCTGGTTGGCGACCGGGCAATTCTTCCCGAACAAGCCGGTGGTCGTCGAGGGTGGGCTGGATAAGATCGATGAAGCCCTCGACAAGAACCGCGCTGGTGTTTCTGGGCAGAAGGTTGTCATCAACCCATAACGCGTGCCGGTTTGACCGACCAAGGGCTCTTTATCTTCTGCAGAGCTCATGGGTCCAGTCCAGGGAAATTTACGAATAACGGCAGATTCACGACTCGGCAGCTTTGCTTCGACTTGATTATATGAGCAGTTTATAGCTCGAGGTGTATGTTAGACTTTATAGAAGGTTGTCTGGTAACCAAACATAGGCAACCACTTTATTCCATCGCTCACTCATGGATCCCAGTAGCTTTCGTTTATGCAAGGGTGTCTGCGAACCACCCGCTGTTCCAGTTGTAGAGGTTGTATGGAGTCACTCCTGTCAACACGGGGCAGTTTTGCTGGTCATCAGTCAAAGTGCAGTTGCCCGAGCCGTGCAGGCACGAGGCGATGAACTCTCCAGCATACTGCCCCTCGAGGTATGCCCCCTGCAAGTACCCAAAGAATTCCTGGCCGATGGTCTCTCCCGCGAAGAAGAGGTTGCCTAGATTGGCGCGCAGGTTCTGATGCGACTGCAGACTCGTGGCCGGTGGCCAGTTCGAATACGATCCGTATGCCCTATTTTCTGTCAGCATTGGACCTCTCATCTTCAGATTCAAAGGGGGGTCTACCAAGGAGTCTAGGTCCATCGCTTATACCACAAATGCGTGGGGTTAGGAATGTCCTCGCCGTACATTGCTCGGAGGACCTCCATAACCTCTGCCTGGGTCTCCTCGTTGGACTGCGCTTCGAGGCGGTAGGAATGGTCGTTGACAACGGTTGCAACTAGAAGGCCAGAGCCCTCCAAGACGCCGGGCATATCCAGGGGCTGGAACTCTGGGTAGTATCCTCTAGTCTCGGGGTCAGCGTAGATGAGGTACTGCACGTCATCCCAGAATGGCTCGTCGAACTGCATGAAGACCTTGGTATACGTGCCCAACTCGAAGCTGGAGATGGCTGCAACCTTCCAGTCAGGGAGCGGGGGATTAAAGCCAACCACTTTGTGCTAAAGTACACCAAGCGAAAAGGTCGAGATGGCATAGTCGTCCTCGATGCAATATCCCTGATTGGTGTGGACAATGACCGAGTCGTTGCCGTACTCGATACGCGTCACTTGCGTGTTGAGGCGCAGTCGATCGTCATTCCCGCCGAAAAACGTCTTTGCCTCCTCGCGGACGATGGTCGCGAAGCCGCGCTGGTCGTAGATAAAGAGATTGTCCTCGGAGAAGTAGTTGAACGTGGCGTTCTCAGCAACGGAAGTGAAGATCTCGGAGCTCTCTTCAAGGCTGTAGATGAACTCCCCATCGAACAGCCACCATTCGGCCGTCTGGCGATACGAGTCATTCTTTGCCGGGTTCCAGTCGTGCAGTCGGAAAGTAGCTCGTAATGTTCGATCCTGCAGCAGCGAGCCGGCATCCGGTAGGACCTTGTCGAGAGCCTCGTTGAACTCGTCGATGGCATATTTAAAGTCAAAAGGACCTCCCGCGGCAAATGTTGCCAGGCTATCCTGGTCAGTCACCTTGCAGATGGTAGCGGCGCTAGTAATCAACAAGCAAGCGTGTCACTCACAGCGTGATAATGTTGTACTTGTTGGCCTGCTAAATGTCCGTGCATATCAAGCCGTCAGAGCAGGCTTACCAGCACGTTGATGGGATTCTCTGGGCCATCGCCAGTAACAGTACCTTGGACCTGTAAACCCAGTCAGCAACTGCCCACTCTCAATGCTTATTTTAGGTTAAAAATACCCAGTTGGATCCTGCCTCGACGATATATGGTTTGCCATCGGGTCCTTCGCCAAACTCGACATCGTGCATGCGACCGCCAATGCGGTCCTGATACTCGATGATCACAAAGTCGCCAACATCGTTCTCAGAAAGCGCTTCCTACAGCATCGATTAGCTTGGCGTTGGTGCATCGACCCTCAATCGAGACCGACGTACAGCAGCCCTGATGCCAGCCACTCCTGCGCCCCTACAGAGCGGTTGGTATAAGGAAGACCAGTAGGGCCCAGGAGACTTCCAGGACAGCAACCTGGGATCGTTCGCAGTTCTCTTGCGCCTGCACGGTGAGGGCGCTCAGGAATGAGCAGAGAAGGACTGTTACCCGCACGGCTGAAGTCTCAACCAACGGTGGTTGTGTAAGGCACCGACGATGCCTGAGGTTCTAATGACCGCTTAGTGAGGCGTCAAGTCAATTGAGGATCAGAATAGACCAATAGAAAGCCTGGGCTCAATTTGGGATCAATACAGAAATTAAATCACTGAAGACCCCTGCGGCTCTCATGCAGACTATCTGCAGATGGGCGAAGGAAAGCGGAAACAAACGAAGGAGATTAAGAGTTTGTCGAAGGCCGGGAGGAAAAGAGACGCAACCTGGTTATGCAGTCGGACATCGCTCACCGGAGCAAATGTCGTGCTGTGGCTGGCGCAAAGATGTCTTGAATTTTCTCCCCGCATGCAGCAGGGATAAGGCCTAGGCTATGTAGATACTCCATAGAGTGAGTTCCTGCTCGAGCAGCCACTCACAAAAATAGTTCTACTCTGCATGTCCATTACTCACAGGGCACCATGCCACCGAGGCTGTCTATCCTTTCTGCGGTCTATGACATGGAGGACATCCTTGCCCTTGAGAGCTGCCCTTGCAGGACAATCTCGCCCGCCTTTCACATCCAGGTAGGTAGACAGCCGATCACTTTATAGCCATCTTCTCTGTCAAGCTTCACGGCGGAGAGATCGAGTCCAGCGATGAGATGGAGGTTGTGCTGAGTTTCGCAGTTGTCTCGCCTGGCGCAATGACTCGGGCAGCGTCCATGTCAGACAAGGCACAAAGGCGATAGCGAAGAGTTGCGATGTCTTGTTAACGAGCTGACGCCTCGCTGGGCTAGGTGAATTTTTTTGAGGAGTTTGGGCGAGACGAGATGTCAACCCACCGAACTCATTGCACGGAACCAGAAAGTATCCTTAGTATAGCCCGTGCACATTATAAATGCTCAGTTCGTACCGCCAGAATTCTTGCAAAACATCTTGTGCGGCGGCTTCAATCATGGATGTCTCGTCGATTGGCTGGGCTGAGCTAACAAGTCTGGACGTTGTTCAATCACTTCAGCAAGGAATAGAGCTATGGATTCGCGCTGCGTGAATTTGCGGTGTATCAAGCCGTAAGTTCGGTGGGTTCTAATGTTGGTTCACCCATGGTGAAGAGAGACAAGACAAAAGAATAGTCAAGCGTGGAAGTCGGCTGTGTTTGAGGATCAGGGATGAGACATGAGGACGAAAGCGAGCAAATCATCAGGTTCGCAGGACAACTGACAGGGTACAAAGTACGTAGCCACACATCATAATTGCCACTTGAGTCTATTTAGCCAAGCGAAGCCTCAGCGATTGTGAGAGATTAACAGCTTGAGACATGTCGAATCCACGCTCTTCAGCCTTGGAGCCACATGCGCCACCGGGGTCCAACGGTCACTCGAGACAACATCCCCGGGCTTTGATCACGCCATGCCGACCCGGCATTGCTGCTGCAAGTCGCCGTTGATGTTCTGGATGTGCCGTGTAGACAGATGCTCCTCACGAGCAGGGGATCTGAAATGGCAGTCGACGGGATGGATGGATCGGGGGAAACGGCAACACTCAGGGGAACCCTTTGGAAGATGTGAAACTGCCGGGTATTTTTAGACGCAGCAAGGTTTTGATTGGCCAAAAACAATGCGGTGGCCTGGTTCAATCTGGTTTAATCATTCTGCAGTGGAGAAAATCCGGAGCATCCGAGACATGGTGTGGAGTAGGATGAGGTCAGGGTCTGCAGGTGAAGTCGATGTCAACCTGGAAGACAACCTCGGATCAAGTCTTCGCAGAGGTGATCGTTGAGTCGCTGCCAATAATAGAGCACTCTTGTCTCACAATCATCTATCCTCGCTCGGAAGGAAGCCAATATAAATACAGCCCTCAATCCCAGTCTCTGCATCCTCATCCCATCACTCATCACAAACTACAACACCACAACAGCCTATCCCGCTACTCAAACCAACCTCTTATTCACCATGAAGTTCACCTCTTTTGCCCTCGCCGCTTCTCTGGCCGCTGGTGCCGCTGCCCAGCCTACCTCTTCTTTCTCTGCCGAGCCCTCCAGCACCAGCGCTCCCTCCACCCCCGAGACCTTTGGCGTCGTTGCCATCCACTCGGGCAATGCCGTCCAGTACTCCGGCTTCAACGCTGCTCTCGGTAGCCTCTTCGCTGGTCTCCCCAACCAGAACGCTTCCTGCGAGGGCTCTGACAGCGGATCCGCCACCTTCTACGTCAAGGACGAGGCGCTCTACCTCTACGGCCCCGGTTCCCAGCAGTTCTACGTCGACCGCTCCGGCATGGGTATGACTCTCGCTCCAATACCTTTCAGCGACCAAAGCTAACAGAAATGCAGGCCAGGGCAACATCGGTTACACCACTGGCGACGCTTCTTCCGGCCCCCGCAACGGTGAGCGCACCGGCTGGGCCATTAACGAGAACAACCACCTCCAGTTCGCCGGCAACGACTTCATCGCCTGCCCCAACAGCATCGACGGTGCCTACAGCATCTGGGCTCCCTCTGGCATTGACAACCCTGCTGGCAACAGCAACTGCGTCGGCATTGCTGCCCGTGTTGTCAAGACTGACAGCCCCGTCAGCTGCACCTACTCTTCTTAAATGGGGGGCCGCCCTCTTGTATATATGAATCACCTTGTACATGTTGAATAGAACATAGTCTAGCAATGAACCCGGTAGCAGAACATCCTGCTCAGGGTTGCACTATGAAGTACATAAAGTACATACGTCAGAACTAAATATTATATCACACTATTTTCTCTGGGTGAATGCATTGGTAGCTCTTGTTTTCTACAATAACCTCTAGCGGAGCAAAGATTCGTCACTTGATAACCATTGGCTTGCTGGAGGGTAACGCGGGGAGTCCGCAGGTAATATAAGGTGGTATGAGTTCCTAGCAAGACAGTGGTCAACGGATAAAACCTGAGCCCCTTCGCTTATTCTCTAAATTGTTTATGAATCGCGATGGTATACCATTAGTTCCTGTATATGGCGCATATATTGCTTAGTTGTATAGTATCTTCCTGGTGCCCTCGGACTATCACCGTAATATATATCGCCGCCCACTTGTCCCAGCATGCAAGCAGCCCATTCATACTTTAGTACTTGGGACATTCACGACTTGGTCGGAAGACACGGTTTCTTCATCCAGTCTCGGCAGAGATTTTGGTGGTCGTTTTGAGGGGTGCTTGTAGCGGAGGGATGGACTGTTGTCGAGAACCGCAGTGACCTCTAGCGCATATCCCAGTGTTTCGGGGAAGGTAAAGAACACAATCGCAAAATCGACTGCGAGCCAGACAACATAGAACTGTCGGATATAACTCATACATCTGCTATTAAAGAAAAAGGCAGGTTGCTTACAATGTAGTATCGCCAGCCGATGTTTTGGAGGGCGACGGGGTTCACTGTCGCTCTTCGTCAACCCCATGAAAAGGTAAAGCAGGAGAGAAAGACCTACCCAGATATTGAAAAAGCTAGCGAGTTCGTAGAACGAATTGAGGAAAGACAGGCCCATGACTTGAATGTTGTAGGGCAGAACTGAAATTGTGAGCTCAGTACGAGGGTTGAGTGAGTGGCAGCAGTAGAGACGCTCGACAGGTAGGCATAAGCAAGCGAATTGAACGCCCAGTTGTATTCACACATAGAAAGGAAAATAAGAAAGATGACCGTGATCGAGGCCGCCTTTGCGTCTTCCTCTCGTGAAGTAATCGAAGTTGCGATCGTGACAGAAAGAAAGGAAACGAACATGATTGCAGCGGAGGTCAGGAACTGCGTACGACGAGCAACCCAGCTGGTCGCCCAGGATGTCTCAAGGTAGGTCACAACGGGCAGAATCCGCAGAATGCCATTGATCAGGGTCTGCTCCTCGCTCCTGATTCTGACCGTGTCCAAGACTCTGGAGAGACGGTAGGAGACCAGTCCGTTTCCAGATCAGTCCATCGCAGTTCCAATGAAGACCAAGAGGAAAAGTCGCTTGAGATGCACTGGAGAGGTGAAAAACTCCCTCCAGCTGGATTTGTTCACTATCTCCCGTTGAAGCGCCACGGATAGCTCGTCTATTTCGACCAGGACGACGGGATCGGGCATGTCGCCATTGCTATGAGCCTTGGCCAGAACCGCATGCGCCTCTTCCTCTCAACCCTGTGCGACCAAGTATCGTGGAAATTCAGAACACCACATAATGAAGACAAAGTTGATAAACGCCACTGCACCTTGCAGGTAGCTGGGAATACGCCAGCCATAGGTCGTGTCGAGCGGAAAAGTTCCGTAAGTAACCCACGCTGCCATGATAGCCCCGACATAGTAGAGACTGTTGTATAGGGCTGTAAAGAATTTGCGATCTCGGGGATGAGCCAGTTCAGCCACCAGGACAGGGCCAGAGTTGCCAGCACTGATGGCTGACAGGCCGAAGAGAATACGCGCGACGACAAACATTCCCACTGTCGTCTCTCAGCAGAATGCAATGGAGCCAGAGATTGAGGTAGGGATAGTATTCTGTGCCGCCCTCTGTAAAGCAGCACCAATGAACATGACAAGACAGGCCGATATAATCACCCACCGTCTGCCCCATTGATTGGAAAATGACAGGCTCGATTAGAAAGGCAATGATGGCGCCCACCCAGTACGAGGAGTTGATGAGCCCGGTGGCAGCGACGGTGCAATGAAAGACTGGCAAAATTCACTCTTTAATTCTGAAAGAGTTTTGGCGACGGGATCACATACTGTCTTTGAAGGTTGTCAGGGCTTGGAGCCCGTTCAACATGGACCCTTCATACCCCGTGGTTGCTGATACTGGTTTGGTACGTAGTTGTCAGCAGCACATCGCACAGCCTGTAGGAACAATGTGTACCAATGAGCACTCCAGGGAAAAGAACAAAGTACAGGTTCAACGCCCCAGCATCGCGATACCACGGCTTGCGTGGATGCTCTGCTAGGAGACGTGACATGCTGGAGATCACCACCGCTGACATGGCACCTATAAACTAGGATACTGAGGAGGCCAAGGCCGTTTGATGTTCAGTAGCAAGCTATCGGATGTGTCTCGGCGAGTTGGACGCGGCGTCGGGCACAGAATTATCCTTCGATGTTTGCTGTTTGCCTGATCCAGTCCACAGGCCCAAGCTGGGTAATAAGGGTGTACTCGAGTCATACTTAGAGTCTGTCAAAACGTTGGCGACATAATCTATCCCGATGGGATCTTATAGTGGCATTCCAGAACCTCATATCCCTAGATTCTAGGTTTCTGGTGTTGTTGAATGGCCGAAAGCGAAAGATAATCGTCAAAGCACAGTACTCAAAATACTGAATCCAACAAACAAGCTGATCAAACGCATACATCGTGTTTGCTTTATCAAACAGCCAAACTACAGAGTATATAATAATGGCCAGTATTATACTCTAGAGAGAGGGGTTAGCCCCGCAGATAAATTGGGCAGAGAAGACTGGGCATTCATAGTGTGCTTGGTGCACCAAATGAGCTGCGAATTGCGTTGGATTGGAGTATAAAGACGAGCCAAATGACTAGGAGATCCAATAATACCTTGTGTACCCCAGTTTTGTTCCTCATCGTTTCAAGCTGATTATTCTACCAGACATAAGCCCTTGCCATGGCCCCTACGCCAAAAGACCGAGAAGAAGCGTCTCGTTACTGGGCAACTGCCATAGCTGGGCAGGGTGCAGAGGCACTAGGAGAGGAATTTGAACAGTTAAAGAAACAGATAATCCAGCAATATGGCGAGCAAAACCTGCGGAAGAGCTGGCTTGAAGTCACTTCTGCCTTGGCAAAAGAAGCAGAAACGATCGTATCCCAAGGCTCTTCCATTATTCCAATTGTCGACGCGAGCGAACTAAATCAACTTCCAACAGCAATCATCGACGAAATAAAACAGCGCGGGACTGTCGTGATTCGCAACGTCCTTTCGTCCGAGTATGCTCAGGAACTACAAAGGCAACTGGATGAATATCTTCGAGTCAACAAAGAAGATATTGGCTGTATGTGCTCCAAGACAATGATTCTAACAATAAACATGAATAGGCCGCTGACCAGCCGATTATAGCCCGTCCGGCAGAGAATCCCTGGCTATTTGACACTTTTTTCAATCCAATTCAACACAAAGTGCGAACAAACCCCCGCAACCTGCAAGCACAGTTGTTCCTAAACAGCCTCTGGACTGGCTACACGCCTGACGAGGCTCAGCCCGACCCTTTGATATATGTCGACGCGCTGCGACACCGTCGCCCCGGTGGGCACTCGTCCACGGTGCAGCCGCATATTGATGCAGGCAGTCTTGATCGGTGGGCTGACGATAACTATCGACATTTCTACGAGCCCGTCTTCCAAGGCGAGCCCCTTGCGTACGATCCATTCGACATTCATAAGCGCAATCGAGCAAATCAAGCCAAATTTCCAGGAAGATCCCAATGTAGCGCCTTTCGCACTTTCCAGGGCTGGACAGCGCTCTCATCGTCCGGAGAGGAATTTGGCCGGAGCAGCCTGGCTGTGTATCCAAACCTGAAGCTGGCCCAGGCATATGTTCTTCTCCGGCCTTTCTTTAAGCCCCCACCAGACAATGAAGCCTCCCTGGATCCAACTAGCTGGGTCCTCGATGAGTCCGACTCATTTCCAGGCTCAGTAAAAGGGCTGAGTCAAAGGGTCCTGACAGGAACGCACCCTCACTTGCGTCTCGAAGAGACACTGACTTTGACTCCTCGCATTAACCCGGGAGATGCAGTGTTCTGGCACTCGGACGTAAGGCTTCCTCCATGTCCTGTAGTGTGCTCACAAGTTAATGCGTCACTGTAGGTCATTCATGCTGTAGATCCTGCAAACAATACCGACGAGACCGCAACGGTGCTGTACATCCCGGCCGTGCCACTGACTCACAACAATGTGGCCTACCTGAAGAAGCAACGAGACTCGCTGTTAGCCAACGCTCAGACTCCACCCGACTTCTTGATCAGAGTTGGCGACTTACAAGAGGGCCGGCTGAAAGGGTGGAAGGACCACTCAATTGCCATAGGCGACAATCTAGAAGGACGACGGGCGTATGGGTTGGAGAAGCTTCAAGGAAGCGCCGTAATTGTGAAATGGGCAAATGAAGTCCTGGGCTTCTCATAGTCTAGACCAGTCTGTTACTATTGAGAACAGCATGAATTCTTTATTCCTCGTCAATTCTTTCAATGCTATCGATCCAGACCTTCTTATATTCATTCGCCTGTCGAATGTCCAATGATTGTATTCAGCTATAATATCCACTCTAGCTATATAGACCCTCATTTTCTCCAGACATGTTGCTCCTGCTACTAAGCGTTCTAAGAGTTTAATCTTTCCTAGACGCTCTGCTGGTATTCCAATGTCCAAGCGTTCTGCTAGAGCAGTCAATAAGCGTTCTACTGGTAAACCTCTACCCAGACGTTCTACGAGTACACCTATGTCCAAGTTCCGCTGGTCCTGTATCTAAGCGAACTGCTGGTGCCCTTAATTCCCAAGCCTCGTTCCGGTGCGCTTATCCGCAAACCGGATGCTGGGTCTCTTGTCCGTCGCCCTACCGCTGGACTCCTTGTCTCTAGACCTTCCAGAAGACCAGTAGTCTCAAGACCATCTGCCGGGTCACTTACATGCAGTCCGCGAGTCCGGTTGTCTCTAGACCGGGCCGGTCGAGTTGTGTCGAGACCATCCGCAAGACAGATAACTTCAAGGCCATCTGCTTCTAGGCCGCCTGGCTCCCGCGGCCATAGGGGCCATGAGTTAGGATCTCACAATCCCAATGAGCACGACTCTACTTCCCGACGGCATGGGAAGCATGGTTCTAGGTCACATAAATGTAGGACACATCACGCGAGGTATCAGACACAGAGAGAATGGTTCTGATTCCCAGAGCCATGAGGAACGTAGCTCTAGCTCTCACAGACACAAGGAGCATGAGCCTAAATCCCGTAGCCGCAGAGGACATCGTTCGCTCTTGGATAAGTTGTCCTCTATGAGATCAAGACATCATCGAGAACATGGCCTCTCATGGAAACGGCTCCCACGGTCATGGATTTGAATATGCTGCAGCTGGTCATGCTCCAGAGCAAGAGGGTGGTCATCATGATGGCAATGATTATGATGGCACTCACGATGGCGGACATGAAAATGACGACCATGAGAACGTCGCTTATGACGACGACGGTGACGGTCACGACGAGGGCAATCATGGGGACGGCAGCTATGATGATGGCGAGTACGACGAAGGCAGTAATTTTCATGAAAAGTACGACAAGAGCGATTACGAAGGTGGTCACGACAACGAAGCAGGGTTATGATGATGGGGATCATGACGGTGGCAATTACCGTAATGATGATGGGAATCCCGACCATGGGGGTTTACAATGACGAGGGCTACGATAGTAGCGATTACGATAATGGATACCCTGACGATGGCTCTGGCTATCATACGGAGTTTTCAGGCGACTACGAGGATGAATATCCTGGATGTGGAAATTCCCAATTGTCCGAATTGTCGGCAATACAGAGAATAAACAGCCAAACTGGGGGGGGGTCAACATTGATCAGGCACACAGGAATACATCAAACGAGTTGATATTATAACGCTAATAAACATTTGGATTGTTCATTCTATTCTACAGTAAACTGCGTAGACTAGGGCAAGTTGGTTCCAAGGGTCAACAAGAGTTTACATCATGGTGATGCGTAGACATTCCCCGAGCAGAACGTAGACGGTAGTTCTCAGAGTACAATCTCCCCCTAGCATATCTTCAGTTGCTGCTGTAAAGATGGTGTACATGCACTACATTGCCTCAAGGCCTGCCACCTCGGCGACGAATGCACCGCACTTTGTCTGGGTGGTCATTTCTCCCAACCGCAATACGGCCGACACTCTCTTTCGCATTTTGCAAGACAACAAGGGAAAGGCCCTGACTGTACCCAACGTGGGCGCAGAAACCAAGAGTCTGACTCCGCTGGACATTGACCGGTTGTCACCCAAGTTGTGGGTACTCCAGATCAAGGAAAGCCCCGAGAGTGTGGCTCTTCTGAGCGCGGCCATATGTCCGCATACATTGCACAATGCGGACCCGGCATTCGCTGCAGTGTCAGGCAAGATGTTTCTATATTCCATGGGAAACTATCCAGACCTGGGGGCCAAACTGCTTCCTGCTGCCTGCGACATTGACCACGACTACCTCTCCGGTTACAGCTTCTTCATCCGACGCAGCGGCTATCCCAACACCTACTGGTACTGCTGTGGCAACCTGATCTGTCTCTCAACGAACAAGCGCTCCCGGTTCTTGGTCACCATCGCGGACAAGGCCGATGATCGAGACCATCTTTCATCGAAGACGCCGATAGTGGGTCAGGACCAGGTCGTCGTTCACTGGATCGAGAGGGACCGCTGCAGCCAGGTCGGGGTCGACAGCAACGAATGGCTGACGGTCAAGTCCGACAAGTCCACCACCTTTCGCTTCTCGGACTTTCAGGGGCGCTTCTATCTGGGAAATGAAGGAGCTTTTGATAACCCCGATCCCACCAGGCTGGGCACTACGCTCGATGTTGTATGCTGGTCCGCGCCCCAAGTATTCCATGATAGCTTTGAGCTCTGTTACGGGATTCACCCATACGGTGATTAGAAAATCTCAATAAGAAGCATCATGTGGTAGAATCCAAGTACTTTCTTGAATATATGTTCTCAGACTTCACGTATGTAACCGTGTTTCGAGCACGACGTGCCACGTGCTTTTCATCCGAGTATGCACGACTACACGCAAGAGCCACAGCTCCATAGGCTAGATACACCACGATTCATTAAGTCCTGTCACAAAAGCCCATATTTTTCTGGATAGTATACTGCTGCCTGGTCAATCAACTGTCGGACGTTTGAAATTTCTGCTCGTAGGCTGGGCCCAAAACCTCTCCCGGCCCCCCCTCCCCCCTGTTCCGCAGGGTCCTCCATCTCAACAGGTTGACTCGCCGTTGCACCAGTCATTCTACTGATTCGGCTGCTCTGTACAAGCCTTCGCTGCGGCCGAACAAGCTTCGAGCTCGTCTAGCCAAGCTAGTGGGCCCATTCCAGGACTGCGTCCCACTGTGGCCAGTAGCTGTCAACAAAACAGCGGTAGATGCGCTTGGGTTATTACGAGAGACTCGCTTCCGGAAGATTATCTGAGCAAATGAGGTGGTATTGTCCATTGTCGCTTGCTCTACACCCACCTTGCGAGCGGCCTAAGCTTACTGAAGGCGGATGCCAGTCCGTGAGAACTCTGCTATTGATACACCCAAGGTCCTCACCTCATGGGTCGCAGTCGCCCCCAATGGTCCTCCTGGCGTCCGACCACCTTGCGAAACTCTTCTATAAATACTTATGCCTCCTCGACTTGCTATCAAGCTCATACTGCCTCTCTCGATATATACCAATCGTGGTCTTCTCTCTTCGAGTTTCCAGTCGCCTTATCCCTCCGCGACCATGTCGTTCAATCCTAGCTCCGTGGACCTGGATACTGCTGATCCAAGGGATATCATCTGCTACATGAATGCAGGGGAGAATGACTACGATGGCCGTATGGGTGCACGCATCTCCTCTATTTTCGTCATCTTCATTGTGTCGACCTTGGTCACCCTCTTCCCCATGCTTGCCAAACGGTTCCCCGGCATGCATATCCCCCATTACGTCTATCTGTTCGCCCGTTACTTTGGCGCCGGTGTCATTGTTGCTACGGCCTTTATCCACCTTCTCGATCCTGCGTATGATGAGATCGGTCCGGCAAGCTGCGTGGGCATGACTGGTCACTGGGCAGACTATTCTTGGTGTCCCGCTATTGTGCTTGCGTCAGTTATGGGCATTTTTCTTCTGGACTTTGGCGCTGAACGCTACGTCGAGGTCAAATACGGAATTTGCAGGGAGGACCCCGAGAGGATCATGACTAGCACCGTGAACAACGAGGAGGCCCTTCCCACCCACGTCCCCAGCAATGGCAACAAGGTCGATGGCACGCTTGACGCCTCTTCCATCGACTCCGGTGCGGTCGAACGCTCCTTCAGGCAACAAATTGCCGCCTTCCTGATCCTCGAATTCGGCATCATCTTCCACTCCGTCATCATCGGCTTGAACCTCGGGACAACTGGCGAGGAGTTCCCGACCCTGTACCCCGTTCTCGTCTTCCATCAGTCCTTTGAGGGTCTCGGTATTGGTGCAAGGATGTCTGCCATCCCATTCCGTAAGGGAAGCTGGCTGCCATGGATCCTCTGTCTTCTCTACGGACTAACCACACCCATTGCCATCGCCATCGGACTCGGTGTTCGCACGACCTACAATGCCGGATCCTACACTGCCAATGTCGTCTCTGGGATTTTCGACGCCATCTCGGCCGGTATTTTGATCTACACTGGTCTTGTTGAGCTTCTTGCTCGTGACTTCCTCTTTGACCCGCACCGCACCCAGGACAACAAGCGACTTGCGTTCATGGTGATCTCCCTCCTCTGGGGTGTCGGTATCATGGCCCTTCTCGGAAAGTGGGCATGATCATATCAAATGTTTTCAGCACAGCGACGAGATCAGTCGCAAGCTTCCTTCACTAGGCTTATTCCAGCCTCGTGAATGCTCTGTGTCTAGTCCACCTTAAGCATGCTCCTACACTTTTCCCTTCGTTCCCATTCCTGTCATAACTACTGATCTCTAATGCAAATCGAGTTGCTTCAAGATTAAACATTTGCTTTTCGGTAGCCCAGACCCTAACATGATTAAAATGCTAGCATCGATGTATTCACACTGAATGAATTCAGGTTGGTAAAAAGGAAGGGTAACCTAGCGAGTACGCGCCAGTCAATGTTCCGTTAGCCATCCAGCACTGGACTCTGCACGCCGCCATACTTCTACTCTCATCACTGGCAAGTGCTTTCTTAGCTCCTGCCATTCCGCACTCCCCAATATACACCTGGCGAACTGTTGTTACTCTTACCTAGCGAGAAGCGACCCATGCTTGTGACCACAAATTTTCCGTCAGAAACAGCGACCTGCCATTTGGTTTCGATATTGTGCTCTTATAATTTGACAAGGGTAATGTACTTTGATCCGCGCAGACACGCAGTGACGCCAATGTGGCTCCAGACTGGGCAGCATCGGCGAGACGGTATTGATATGGCCATCAAGTCGCAGGGTCTAGATTTAGCTTAGCATCTTGTCCGAGCGGATAGGAGTATTCCTATAGGGTAAAGGAAGGCATGTTCTAGTGGAGGCGAAGGTGTTCCTATATCCACAGCTGTGGTTCACAGGGCTGCATTGACTCAGAACAGGGCAATAAACTTGGCCAAAATCCGCGGCCAAAGAACGATAATGATGACATTGGGTGGGTCGATCTGCCAAATGTCCCCACAGTGTATACTGAGAGACCAGTCACTGGAACGAAACGACTCTGGGCGACTTCTCGGCGCTCAACTCTCAACTGGGCTGACGTCAATGCCCCGGGCATGTTGCATCCGCTGGGAAAGGTATAGGTGAAAAGGCAGAGGCAAAGCTGGTGCCTGGATGTATAACGTGGATTGAATTAGTTGCTTAAAGCCCCCAATTCCCAGGTCGAAGTCCCGCCCGCTAGATATTCTACATACCAACAGGCAAGCAAGCATGGATCAGACCTACAAGCCCACTCCGTCCGCGCCTGTCGTACGCCTCACCGTCCTCGAGACCGACAAGCCTCACCCAGACACATACTCAGAGCGCGGCTCCTTCGGTCGCATTGTACACGAGCATTTTGCCAAAGCAGGACAGGCCCATCACCCGCCCCTGGGCGTCGAAACGGACCAGATCTTCGTTGTGCCCGAACAGGGCGGCCGCATCCCAAGCGTGGAGGAATTCGATGACTTCGATGGACTGCTGATTACGGGCAGCGTGTATGATGCGCACGGCAACAACGAATGGATCCTGCAGCTGCTAGAGCTCCTCAAGACCCTCTGGATCAGACGGTCCGACTTTCGCTTCCTGGGCGTCTGCTTTGGCCACCAGCTCCTCGCCCGCCTCCTCGGGGGTTCTGTCGGGCCCGCGCCCTCGCAAGACTGGGAACTCGGTCACTGCCGTATCACACTCACCCCCGTTGGCCAGCGCCTCTTTCGCACGCGCGACGACCACGTACACCTGCACCAGATGCACCAAGACCAAGTCACTGCGCCGCCTACCGCGGCCTCCGCTGGGCCCGACATGCTCCCCACGTCTACAGAAATTGCGTGCTGGGGGCGCAGTGAACACACCCCAATCCAGGGCCTGTATATCCCGAACCGCTTGTTTACCACGCAGGCACATTTAGCGTTTGACGAGGATATGGTCAAGCGGCAGATCCAGATCAGGGTGGATAGCGGTGGAATCCAGGACATTGAGCATGCGGATCGCGCGGCCGAGACGGCGGATCTTGAGCACGACGGCGTCGAGGTGGCCAAGGCGATATTGCGAATCTTCGTCTATGATGATGATGATGGATTGGGGTATGAGCGGAGATAGACTGGCGAATATCCATAGATTCACAATCATGTATCGACACAAATAGCCATTCTATATCATATTGTTCAATCATCGGCAGATAGTGATTCGCAGTGCTCCCCTGGAGGTAGAACCGGCGAGTAATACGGGTGAAAGCAGTCTTCTGTTGAGATCTATATTGCATAACTTTCATGTCGGGCCAGGTTGTTCGTAGAAGAGGAATCTGGAAGGTCGCTATCGTGCTTTGGCACGGCTCGGTGTCGAATGACACAGGGCTCTGGAGCGGCAGCCTTTTTCTTCTTGGACGGCGACGACAAACGGATAGACGAGATATAGCTGCTCAATGTTCCGCTAACGTGCTTCAGCCAGACTGCCTTCAAGGAAGGGGCATTGGCGGTCGTGATGGCGACGTCTAATTCTGCTGCGGAGATGAAACCATCTTGCCCAGGATATACGTGGAGTCGGGGTCCACCACTAACTCATGCAAAACTCATGCAAGACAATTACTCGTAGACAAGAGACAACAGCCGCTACTCCTCGGGCAGAAACCACAGCGATCACGCCGAGACGACGCGATAGGCTGGCCTGGAGGTACCAGAGCGTTCGGATTGGGAGTGCGACGATGATGAAGTCGGTGAATATGTTCTATACGAAGAGGTAGTTAGTCCTAAATACCTAGGTGGCAAGGCAGAGTAGACGGAGAAGGATGCTCACGAAGGAAACAGGCACATAATAAGTGACAGCGGTGTCAAGGCACGTTGCGTCGGGGTATGCAGCTGCATTCCAGGATGCCGGGAGAGGGCGGCATTGCAGGCAGTACAAGCAGTACAGTAACCACAGCGCTATTGCAATGAGCAGATTGAGGACCATGGCGGCATATATGCTGTAAGTAAACGAGGTCTGGTCCGCAAGCCGAAGGTAGAATTGCAGGAAGCCGTGCTTGATGACGAACTGCATCCAGACGTACAGAATCTCCTCGGTAAAAAGAAGATATTCGGCAGTTAGGTGATTCGAAATCGCTGATAGACCTGAAGGAGTTGAAAGTCATACCTTGAGCAGTGTGGACAAATGTCTTGGTCCACCTGTTCAATATGCCTGTAGGCCATGTCAGCACGGGCAATGGCAAAGGCAGGGCACACGAACAGCCCACCTCCATAATGTAGAAACAGACAGAACGTGACTCGCTGGCCGATGTTGAAGATCTGTGGCCAGTTAATTAGACGCCTGATTGTTGCATTTTCATTCTCTGCTCGAGGCGCCTACGTCTTGAAGACGCCCATCATCCACCAGTCGCCCCAGCCAAAGCTCTTAATAATACATTTGCGCGAGTAGAAGCGAATGGCAGTTGTTATGAGGGCAAGTGCAAAGAATAGAAAAGAGACCGCGTACGCTGTCGGCTGCAGAGTCCAAAACATGGCTGTCGGCGGCACGCTCTGTCCTCAGGCATTTTCTGGGAGTCAGGTCCGTTTACAGAAAGCAGATGGGCACAATCTCAGGGCTCGAATCCAGGATTCGTCTCCAGGAAAGCTGTTCCAGTTGCTTCCTTGCGCTTTTCAGCCGTTCACTGAAGCAGCTCTTCACTAAGCCTGACACTAGGATGACTCCACATTGGTAAGGAGCACTGGCTTAAGAGTAATTGCGCGCTACTTTTGACTAAGAGATTAGAAAGCGTGCCATTCCAGTAGGTCAAGCCATCGCTCGCTGCTAGGAGACTGAGTAGCCAATTAGTTTCTGGACGATGCAAGCCCTAGCAGGGGTCTTCGGGCTGGCACGGCTCGGTCCCTCCCCATAACTCTCCCACCTGGTAAGGCCCAGGTCTTTCCCAAATTGTAAAGAGAGACTCGCGGGGCTCCCCTGGAGTAACTCTAATTACTGATCCCCCGCCCGCTGCAATTGAACTTCTGGAGGTGCAGTTTTTCCGATGGGCGTCACCACCGCGCTCATGGCTGTTCTGAGCCCCCATTTCTCCCAGACCGCACTTGTCTTCTTTGGCCTGGGAGGAGTGTTTCAGCAATGCATCCGGACTCGCGAGGTTGATAACCGACTGAGGTCATTAGCGGCACTTTACATGGGGACATTCTTCAGTCTGTGGATAGCGTATGTTTCTTTATTCTCGCTGACTCGGTTGCGGGCTTTGGGAGGAGTAATTCTGGCCTCGACCTCATTCAACTTTGGGCTTGCTACTAGTATCATTCTCTATCGGTCTTGTTTCCACCGTCTCCGTTGCTTTCCAGGACCATGGATGGCCAAGGTGACCCGCCTATTCACTGTGATGCAGGCCACAGAACGAAAACAGTATCACCTCGAGCTGGAGAAGATGCATCGCAAATACGGCGACTTCGTTCGAACGGGCCCAAGAGAGCTATCGATAATTCGATCATCCGCGGTTCATGTTTTTGCAGGGCCTCAGTCTGCGTGCACCAAATCGACGTGGTATAGCCATGTGTCGGAAGATATCACACAGATCTCGCTCAACTCAACCCGCGATCCTGACGTGCACCGCCGGCGACGGAGAGCATGGGACCGGGGGTTTAGCATGAAAGGTGAGACGCTCATCTCCTCTATTTGGGCGTAGGACTGACATCTACTATCTTAGCACTGCCCACCTACGAACCCCGTCTCCAGCACAAAGTAGATGTTCTCATTTCCCAGATCCGATCGCGCATCGACGAGCCCCTCGACATTTCGCAGTGGACCATGTACCTAGCCTTTGATGTGATGGGCTTAGTTGGGTTTTCCAGGGACTTTAGACAGCTGGAGGAGGGTGTGGAGCATGCGGCAATCAAGGAACTGCACGGGCAGATGCTGATTCTGGGGGTTCTGAAGCCTGTGCCCTGGGTCTTGACTATTCTCGGTGCACTGCAAGGCCTCGTTGGCGACTATGGGCAGTTTATGACATACTGTGCCGATCGCATTGCAGAGAAGAAGGCCGTATGTTAGCCGGATCCCACTGGGAGTGTCCACAGCTTCTAACTTTTGTAGGAATGGAAGGCGTCCGAGAGCAAAGTGCCCAAGGATGTCATTTCATGGCTGCTTAAGGCCATGGACGAAAAAGACCAGTCGGCACCGCCAGGAGATCAGGCTCTCGATGAGGATGGGCGGCTAATGATTATCGCTGGGAGGTAGGTCTCTCGTCTCGAACGATTCCCCTCCGTCGCATACTGATTTTTCTAGCGATACTACCGGCGTGGCTCTGGCCAATGCATTCTACTATCTAGCCAAGCACCATGAAGTTTATAAAAAGCTGCAGGCCGAGTTAGATGCTGCCTTTCCCAAGGGTCGTTCAACATCAGAGCTCAACAACGAATCCCTCCGTCGTTTACCATACCTGGAGGCCGTCATCAACGAGACCCTTCGCCTCAAGCCAGCCGTCCCCAGCGGCCAGCCCAGACAAACTCCTCCAGAAGGGCTACAGGTCGACGAGATGTGGATCCCCGGCGACACAATTGTAATCATCCCTCAGTATATTATACAACGAGACGACCGGTATTTCCCATCTGGAGACAGATTCATCCCGGAGCGGTGGCTAGATGCGAAGGATAAATTGATCAAGCATGAGGATGCGTTCTTTCCCTTCCAGCTCGGTCGCTATGGTTGTGTAGGAAAGCAGTTGGCCCTGATGGAGATGCGACTTGTCATTGCACGAATCGCGTCCGAGTTCGATGTCTCGTTTGCCCCTGGTGAGACCGGCGACGCTTTTGATCGAGATGCGAAGGACACATTCACCTTTACTGTTGGGCCTCTGATGCTGAACTTTGAGCCCCGAAGAAGGTAGCCTATAGGCCAGTCAACTTGATACAAAAACACGTTTCATTCAGCAATTGGCTTGCGTCATTCTTGTCGTTTAATAATCACGCGGGGTGATTTGGAGAAGACCTCCATAGCACTCTCTGCGTCTTCCAGGCAGCACTAGCTATATCTTTAACTGCGGAGATGGCTACATCTGTTGATACTCAGCTTGACGACCTGCATCTTAGAGAGTCCAGGCCGATAGCTGGCGTTCACCATGAGGATGTCGCCCTTGAGACGAGCCCAGTGGTTGCAGGGACCGACTACAGGGCCTGGCTATGGGTTCTTAGTACTGTAGCATTTACCATTCCGTCATACGATAGGATATCGCATGTCCATAACTTGTCTGATATGGCTCTAACGGCTCGGGTTTTCATGCAGTCCTTTGGAACGGTGCAGTCGTATATCTACGAGAACCAGCTCGGCACCTATTCCGCCGGCAACGTTGGCTGGATCACCAGGCTGTAGCTGTTCTTCAGTTACTTCTTCAATATCCAGATCGGCCTGCTCTTCGACAAATTCGGCCCCGTCATCATCAGCCTCGTTAGGGCTCGCATCACCGTCGTGTCCTTTGTCCTGTTGGCGGAGTGCAAGACCTACTGGCACTTCTTGCTCTGCTTAGGCGTCATAGGGGCTTTAGGGGGCGCAACAATTGCAACAATCGCCTTGTCGGTCACCATCAAGGTGTTCAACAGACGCCGTGGCATGGCGATGGGCCTCGCCCTGACAGGGAGTGCTATCGGCTCCATTGTCTTTCCTCTGATGCTTCGAACAATTCTACATGATCTGGGCTGGTAATGGACCATGCGCCTCATGGCTCTCGTGATTACTGCTATTCTGGTTGTCGTATGTTTTGTCCCTTATCGTGGCTTCACATTCGTCATTCAGGGGCACGAAGAACCAGCAGACTTTGTCGCGACGCTCCCCAACTTCTCGCCATTTCGGTTCCCTCCACTCGTCGTCTTGTGTATTGGGATTTTCATGCTAGGATAGCGATGTCTGGAATAACGAGTCTTCTACCAACCATTTCCACCAAAACCGCATTTGGTCCAACGGAGGACTACACGTTGATTTCCGTCATGGGCGCTTGCTCCTTCATGGGGAGGGTTGTGCCAGGGCTGTTTAGTGACATGATCGGGCCGTTCAACGTCCTCCTAATCCTGATTCTGTCCAGTCTTGTTTTCATGTGCAGTTTGTTTATCCCTTTTGCGCACATCTCGAAGCAAATTGTGTATGCCTTTGCCGCTATGTGGGGGCTTGGCTCTGTGTCTTTTCTCTGTTCCTCCAGGTGAGTTATGCATCGCTTATGCGATTTTAGTCAAGGAAGCTAAGGCTAGAGACAGTGTGTATAGGCAAGACTTGCGAGGTGCAGGAGTATGGCAGGTATTACGGTAGGGCTCGCGCATCCACTTATCAAGACTCAAAGCTAACGAGATAGGTGCCTCGACCTTCATCATCAGCTTTTCTGTTCTGCTGTCCGTTCCGCTCAGTGGCATCATGCTGGACAGTCGTGGAGTCCGGGCGCTCGCAGGCTTGCTTGGTTGTGCTGAGTTCTTGGGAGGCACCTGTGTCAGTGCCGCTCGAGGCACAATGACTGGACGCTGGTACTCGATCAAGGAGAAGATATAGAAGGTCTACGAAGAGGTGTTGTTTGTATGACCTTGATTTGTTATCATTCTAACGCTGATATCGTACTTCATATCGTACATATGGTATAGTTCTATTTGCTTTCTTCCTTTGCCTCCTGGCCAATCTTCTCCAGCTGGTCCTTTCGCTTCTTCAGAATGTCCTGCAACTCGCCCACTGTCTCCTTCAGCACGCTCTCTGCATCCTTGCCCTTCTTCTCACCGACTGTCTGCAGTGACTGGAGCTGGCTGAGGATATTTGAACCATCCGGGATAACACTAGACCACTTGTCCAGATCGAATCCGCTGTCCTGCGCCTTGTCCTTTGCCTGTCCGACCTTCTCCTTGACGTACTTCTCGACATTTTCTGTCTTGCCAGATGAAGCGCTCTCCTTAACGAGTCCCCAGAGTTCAGAGAAGTTGCCCTTCTTCAGAACATCGGCATTGTTTTCGACCAGTTCCTTGACCTTGGGGTTCTTGTCGAGGTACTGCTTCGACTCCTCCAATCCCTTTTGCCAGGCCTCGTCGCCCAACTTCTGCAGCTTCTCTCGCTTCTCCTGCAGGAGCTTGCGGATCTTCTCGACAGACTCCGAACTGGCACCGCTCTTGACAATGCCAGTCACCTGCTCCCATGTCTTGTTGACCTCCTCCTTCGCCTGAGGTCCGTACGCATCACCCATCTCCTTGAGCTGGTCCCAGCTACCGCCAACCTTCTCCTTGAGCTTGGGGTGATTGTTGAGGATGTCCTCCGCCGCGTCACCGGACAGATCGAGCAGTCGGTTGAGGTGCTTTTGCAGGATGGAGAGTGCCTGGAAGGCAGTATCGACATTTGCACCGCCCTTTTTCGACAAATCCTTCATATCAGAGTATGCATCGCGAATAATCGAGTCGAACTCGCCGCTGTGGTTCTTCTTGATGAGTTCGAGATCGTCGAATAACGTATCGATGTGGCCGCGCGCTCCGGGGATAAAAGCCGCATAGCTCTTTGCGGTATCGCGGAACCATTGCAGTGCCTGATCGGGCTCAGGTGCATTCTTAACGATCCCCTGCTTCAGCGAGTTGGCGTAGTTTTGCGTCTCCTTGACAGTTCTCACGGCTGTCTTGGCTCCGGAGAAGTGATACCAAGCGTAACCGGCACCAAATGCGACAGCGCCACCGGCGATACCGCCGACGAGAGCAGAACTGCTCCCGCTAGATTGTTGTTCTGATGAAGTCGATTGGAAGCGGGCGTTGGGGCGCGACTTGGAGGCGTAGAGCTGGCGGCGGGCGCAACGGACGGCGGGTCTTGAGGATCGGGTGAACATTTTGGAGTATGAGTTACTGAGTTTGGAATTGAGTATGGAAAGAAATAAAAGTATAATGGAGTTGTTGAGGTTTTTATGTGTTCTGAAGTTGAGACTTTATAGTGGGCCAGGGTCTTCGTCACGCTGACGTGGAGAGAAATCCCCTTCCTTGGAAGTGGAAGAGGCTGCACTTCCTTCAAACATCCACAACGCAGTCGTCATTGTTATGGAGTATTTACAGAATAGGCTACTTGATCTTTAGAAATTAGCAACAAGACTAGTGCCAGGTACCTAGCCACTAGAGCTCCAGGGTCGGCGTCTGCCTTGACCCAAAGCTGCCCCGGAAGCAGAGCGTCAACAAGTCGCCCTCCACGATCTCCTGCTTCTTCGCCTCCAGTTCCTCCATATCCCAGTTGGCAGAGATTGTTCTTCCAGACAAGAACTGCTTGTCCCCGCTCGCAAGCCAAACGGCCGTTCCCCCCGTCAGCTGCGGCGTGTCCTTCATAAAGGGCTCCAGGTACCAGATACTAGTCGCCATGTCCGTCTCCACAACGCCTGGGTCCAGGCTAACCGATGTGATGGCCGGATGCTCAAAGTTCAGCCAGGCAGTAAACTTGTTAATGGCCAGTTTCGTAATTGAGTAGGAGCTGAGGTCGGGGGACAGGCCCATCGCGGACATGGAAGTCAAGCTAATGATGGTCGTCGGACTGGACGGGCTTGATCCGACCTTGCTCAGGAACGCCTTTGTAACAAGAAAGGTGCCTTTGATGTTGACTTCCTGTTCCTATGTCAGAATCTCCCCTCGGCTGATACAAGGGAAGATACCAAAGGGTCAATACTGACCTGTAATTTCCACCAAGACTCTACATCCGACTCGGCGATTGTACCTAGCGACAATGCGCCGGCGTTGTTGACCAGGACATTGGGGATGCCTAGCTGGGACACGATCTCGTCAAAGGCTCTGGATACGCCAGCCTCGTCGAGGACATCCACGGGGATCGAGAGCACATGCGTTGCCGGATTGATCTCTTTGACGAGCTTCTCGGTTTCAGCTAGTCCATCGGCAGATCGTCCCAGTAGAGCAATCCCTTTCGCATTGGCCCGGGCAAGCGACGCCGCTAATCCCTGAGAAAGTCAGGGACGTCAGATGGAGAAGCACAGCGTAACTCACTTGCTGTCCCAGCCCCCGGCTGGCGCCCGTAATCACAACCACCTTGCCTGCCTGAGAGAGCTCAGGTCGAGCGGGGTCGATGGCTGGATAGGCATCGCGATGGGTGGTGTTGGTAAAGGCATTGAGCTTGACGTACAGATCTGGATCTGGTGCATCGGCCATCGTGCTGCTTCTTCTCCTCTTGCAGCGATACAGATTTTCCAGGGGTTGTCAGCGGTCTTTAATATGGAGGACAGCGCGCATCTCCACTTGACTCAGCCTCAGCACTGATTGCACCCCCGCCCAAGCATCTCACTAATACGCGAGGCAACCAATGCCCATCAGTATAGGCGATGTGCCAAGCAGGCGTCCAGAGGTCAGCAATCAATCGAAATGGGTTGCATCGCGCGCCGGCTTTCAGGGAGCCTTTAAGGTTGACGCAGTTATACGGCCTCCCAATCCATCGCATCGACGATAAAGTCCCAGTCCATGCTCGACGCTCCCTGGCGGTTGCGAAGAGTGTCATGCTCCGCGGTGTAGGCCTCGGCCAAGCGATAACCGTCCTCCAACCCATCGAAGATTACCGGAATCATTGCATCGAGGTCGTAGCTGTGCAATGGCATCCCACTGTCCCCCCGTGCTGCTGAGCGAAAGTCCTCGCGTGCCCTCTCCTCCTGCGACAGATCGGCCGTCTTCCATCGGTTGCGCAGTTCTTTCGCTTGCTTGAGCTGAGTGAGCCTCTCGCCGCTCCCAAGTACCGATCGCAATGGACTTGTCTTCGATTCCAGTGTCTCCAACACATTCGCGTGGTACCGATGACTGCCTGTCCACCCCTGATTCCTCGCCGCAGAGACCGTAACCCCAAACACGCCCAGCAAATGAACCAAAGCACGTTCCAGTAGAGCATAGTATTCGTGGAAGTCGAGTTTGAACATGATCTCGGCCTGAGCGTTGTCAACGGCGGGGTCGCGCGACGTTGCGACGCGGTACCCCTCCGCCAGAAAAGGGAGCTTCCATCGCAGTCGCGCAACGATTTTCATGAATCGAGAGAGTTCCTCGGATGGAGAGAGCAGATTCCCTCGGTCGGCCGGTCTTGGATTGGCATTTGAGGATGGCGCCCAGCGGGACTTAGACAGACTCGACATTGTTGCTGAGAGACCGAGAAATCCAAACAGAAAGAGAAAAGAGAACTCAGCACAGCCACACCAGCCACATTTGCAATCTACAGTCCAAGATGAGCATACAAGCAATTGACAAACATAAGTATCAAAAAAGCATGGTTTGATCTCGGTCGTGGAGAACAAATCCGTTTCTAGTCTGTAGCTATGGAAATTGTGGTTCGCGGGGACCGCCCGAAAATATATTTTTCTGAATATTCACTATACATTTTCACAGCAACCGATCTATGAATCTACAGGCGATGATTTCTTGCAGACAAGGCTGATACAGAAGCCAGCAGAGAGCAAGTCAAGGAAAAGACTGTTCAGAATTAGTACAATACCGACTGCTTTCATAGGTCGACTCACTATAGGCATGCTTCAAGCCCGCCACGTAGCTGCCCACCACGGTCTCGCGAATAGACCCTGTGAGACTGGTAATATATTCAATGCTCGACAATGCGCGGTGAGTGATCTAGCTGGAGTCAGTACTGCAGATGGCCTATACTCATCTTGCCCTATCAATCTCACCTTGTGTTCCCGGGGTCCATGCAATCGGGCATGCAGCTGTCTCTTAAACTCGGATCCCAACAACGTATAGTTGGACGTGATGCCCGCGGTAATGGCAAAGCTCAGCAGAAGCAAATAGCCTCCAGTAGCCATGGCAATCTCTTGCGGCTCCAGGAAAGCAGTCATGCACACAAACGCCGCCGAGGATGCAGATCCGCTCCCTAGTCCGCCGAAAATAATGTAAAAGGATTCCCAAACCCCAGTGTGCCCATTCCAGCAGAGGATCTGCAGTAGGTACGAAATGCATGCAATCAGCCCTGCGATGACAAGAATGGGCTTGTAGTTGCCGGTATTGCGAATGAAGAATCCTGCTGTCAAGCCGCCAATGGCATTTCCGGCGACTGCAGGAACCAAATGGGTACCGGCGACAGTCGTGGAGGCTTGCGACGTCACTTGAAAGTAGAGCGGCACTGTAAACATCATTCCGACTTGAGCAGCCGCCTGGAAGGAGCTGACGAGGTAGCTGGCCACGACGTTAGGGCGATTGAGGATATGCAGGTTGAATATCGGCTCGGCTGCTACATAGAGCTCAGTGTAGATAAAGAGAAGTAGGGTTAAAATCCCACTGCTGGCGAGAGCTAACGTAGGCCACGATGCCCAAACAAATGACTTGCCGCCCTGATCAAGAAGGAGAATAATGGCCGCAATGCTGGTGGCCACCAGAATAGACCCCTGAAAGTCGATACGACTGATTCTGGAGCCAGTAGGTCGTCCATCTAGAGATTCACGAGGAATAAGCTTGAGTTGAATCGTGACAATAAGCGCGGCGATTGCAAGCAGCGGAGCTTGAAGCAGAAACGCCCTAAATAATCAATTAGTACTGCCGAAGAGACAGTAAGATATCGAGATACCCAACATACCAACGCCATCCGATGGTGTCGGTTAGGACTCCGCCAACTGGACCTCCGATGCTGCGGCCAAGGGTCATTGAGATATTGATGAAGGACCGCCATTTGGCAACTTCTCGTTTGGATACGATGTCTACCACAGTTAGTGTCTATGGTAATAAAAGGGCGAGGAGCGTACCAGTGATGATGATGGAGCTCATGGTCATGACCCCAGCACCCCCCACGCCGCTTAGGGCTCGACCAACGAGAACAACCCACATGTCGGTTGCAAGCCCACTGCAGGAAGTATTAGCCTGCATACCGGCCTAAGGTATACAAAGTACGTACCAAACAACGCAGCCGAGCGCGAGAAAGAAGTAGGACCATAGTAGGAGCGGTTTCCGGCCGTAGATATCACTCAGTTTACCGTACTGCATACTGTCAGTGCGTCTCCTCATTGCTCAGAAGACTCACTGACCATCGGCTGCGCAACGCACACGCCCAGGGTGTATCCAGTCGATAACCAGGCGGCTCCTTGCAGGCGATTGAATTCGGACGAGATGCGCGCCGTTGCAGCCATGATGAGGGTAGAGTCGGCATTGGAAATGAACTCGCCTAGGTATGTCAGTATACAGCTTTCTTTCCATTTATGAAGGCTCATACCCAGAAGAAGCACGGCAATGATGCTTCCCACGCTGGTCAACACCTCGACCGGCGGCTTCGAGGGGCTCTCCGGAACCGCAACGTTCTCTTCGTCGCGGCCCGACTGCTGAAAAACTGCATCACCGCTGACTGGCTGCTCAATGGCCTGGTACTTGGGGTCGCCAGGGCTCAATGGCGTTGTCTCGTCAGACTGCGCAGTCATGGTTGCGGTGGTGGCTCTGGATGGCAGGCATAGTGATGATCAGGGTCCGCGAGAAAATTGTAAGAGAAGATCGGAGTTCGGCGATAAGCATGACTCAGAAGGCTTATAGGAAGAGCACGCCATTTGCAGGAACCATTATTCTATCCGTGTAGCTTCTTGGAATCTGACAGCGGAGTGTTGAGTGGTGTACATCTGCCCTAAAATGACGCCATCTGGGGCCCATCTACGGGGCTCCACTGCAGTATAGCTTCATCTCCAACTTCTCTCAACCCAACTCAACTCAACTTCCAAGACTTGGACGCAACAATCAACATGAAGCCGGTATTACTACTGTCTCTGGCCACTTTGGCCTCGAGCGATCTGGTGCAGCAGGTCCTGGGCCCAACAAAGCCAGCGTTGCCCAAGCAACCCAACTTTGTCTTCATCATCACCGACGACCAGGACCTCAAGCTCGATTCTGTGGATTATATGCCCTCAACTTTGCGGCATGTGAAGGACAAAGGGACATTCTTCAGTAACCATTTTGTAACAACGTCGCTCTGCTGCCCGTCGCGCGTCAGCCTGTGGACCGGGCGACAGGCGCACAACACCAACGTCACCGACGTCTCTCCACCATATGGTCCGTTCCCAGGATATCTTCGATTTACAGTAACTAACAAAGAGTAGGAGGATATCCCAAGTTCGTTGATCGCGGCTTCAACGAGAATTACCTGCCAGTATGGCTGCAGAGCGCAGGATACGACACCTTCTACACGGGCAAGCTTTTCAACGCCCACACTGTCGACAACTATCACAGCCCCTGTGTCAATGGCTTCAATGGCTCTGACTTCCTGCTTGACCCCTTCACTTACTCCTACTTGAATTCCACCTACCAGAGGAACCGCGATGAGCCGGTCAGCTATGAGGGCCGCCACACCACCGATGTCATCAGTGAAAAGGCGTTGGGCTTCTTAGAGGATGGAATCAATGGTGAACGACCTTTCTTTCTCACTGTTGCCCCGGTCGCTCCTCATTCAAACGTTGATGTTGGCGATCTTGTGGGGAAGACGCCGATGGTGATGACGGAGCCAATTCCTTTGGATCGTCATAAGCATCTGTTCAAGGACGTCAAAGTTCCACGAACAGAGCACTTCAACCCAGGCGAAGTAAGTCTTTTTCGCGAACAATGCGGTACTCATTTACTGACCATCCCAGCCCAGCGGAGCCAACTGGATTCGAGAACTTCCTCAACAGAACGCCTCGACGATTGAGTATCATGACCATTTCTACCGCCAGCGACTGCGCGCCTTGCAGGGCGTTGACGAGCTGGTCGACTCGATTGTCACACGTCTTGAGGCCAGTGGCCAGCTGGACAATACCTACATCATCTATACCGCCGACAATGGGTATCACATCGGACAGCATCGGCTGCCTCCAGGAAAGACGTGCGGATTTGAGGAGGACATCCGCGTACCTCTTTTCATTCGGGGCCCTGGTATACCGGAAAACACGATTGAAGACGCAGTCACCACCCACATTGATCTCGCCCCGACCATCTTTGATATTGCCAACATACCCCTGCGCGAGGATTTTGACGGCACGCCGATTCCTCTTCCTAGGAAGTCTGGTACTGCCTATGCGCGTCATGAGCATGTTACCGTTGAGTTTTGGGGCAAGGCGTATCTGGAGGGAGAGAAGGGGGTGTTGAGCAACCCAGACCACCTCCCCTTCTTCACGAACAACACCTACAAATCAGTGCGGATCATCGGTGAAAGCTATGATCTGGCGTACACAGTCTGGTGTACCAACGAGCACGAGTTGTATGATTTGACAGTAAGGCAACCATGTCCTTTTATGATCTTAACAATGCTGACTTGACTAGACCGATCCTTACCAGTTGAACAACCTCTATGGCAAGAACAGCGAGATTAGAATCCTTGGGCGCAGCCTCTCGCAGGTGATCACCAGACTAGACTCCATTCTTCTAGTGTTGAAGTCTTGTAAAGGGTCTACCTGCATCAAACCGTGGGATGTGCTACACCCGAGAGGCAATGTGGAAAACCTGAGAGACGCATTGAACTCGCTGTACGATGCGTTCTATATCAATCAGGCCAGAGTGTCGTTCGAGCGCTGCGAGCTGGGGTATATCCCGGAGGTGGAAGGGCCACAGAATGCGCTCCCATTCACGAGATACGGGCTGAACTGGGATGTGTGGACGTAGCCAGTGGCAGATACTTGAATATAAAATCTATGAGTGCTGAACTTAATCAGACGTCCATTAGTGCTGTGTTGTATATACCGTATGATCCGTAGGAGTAAAGCCGGCACTCAACCAAGGAATGTCAACTGCCAGGCCCGGGGAGAATTATTAGCAGAGGCCAAGCTCAAGATAAAACGTGTAAGACAGACCCACGAATTAGTCCAGATCGAAAGGAGAGCGAGTCAGATCGATTGCTGGCATTGGGTGAGATTGCTACTCCATACAGTGGATGATTGCGCCATAGCGCCGTCCGCTGTCGACAACGCCAAAGTTCTGCTGTATACCCGCTGGCAACGTAATCGGGAGATAACTGTGAATTTTTAACAGGAAGTCTGGCGCATATAAGACAGTTAAGGGGGCCAGAATGATGTCGCGTCAGACTGCCTCTATCCTCAATCATGGCTTCCCTCAAAGAACCCCAGCTGGATGTGGATAACCTTGACGCTGAGAAGCATGGCCTTGCTGTTGACGACTCTCAGAGCGAGGTTGTCAAGGACTGGGACGACCATGAAGAGAGGAATCTCAAACTCAAGCTCGACACGATCCTCATTCCCATCCTCGGCCTGGCCTTCTTCGCCCTCCAGATCGACCGAGGAAACATCAGCGCAGCCCTGACATCAACCATCACCGAAGACCTCAACATCACCACGAACCAAATCAACATTGGGACACAAATGCTTTCTGCCGGTATCGTCATCAGTGAGATTCCGTCGAATGTGATTCTGCAGCGAGTCGGACCGCAGCGGTGGCTCTCGGTCCAGATCTTTGTCTGGGGACTGGTCGCCACATTCCAGGCCTTCGTACAGTCATACCCTGCCTATCTGGTAACAAGGTTCTTGCTCGGTCTGCTGGAAGGTGGCTTCATCCCAGGCGCCCTCTACTACCTCTCGACCTGGTACAAACGGGAAGAGACCAGTCTGCGAGTCACACTCTTCTTCTTCGGCCAAATGTTCTCCGGTGCGACGTCCAGTTTGATCTCAGCCGGTCTCTTGACGCTTTCTGTGGAACGAGGACTGGCCGGCTGGCGATGGATTTTCCTCAGTAAGTATCTTCCACCTGTTTCACGGCTCTGCTAACGGAGATCAGTCGAGGGTGTCATCACTCTCACCATCGCCATCATTTTCGTCCTCTTCGTCCCTCCCAAAGCAGGCGATGGCCGACCGCTCATTAGTGCTGGCCGCTGGAGCTACTTCACACCTCGTGAATCGCACATTGCAACCCAGCGCGTGCTTCTCGACGACCGTAACAAAGCAGCCGGCGACATCAAGATTACCGGTCGCGATATCTGGAACACTGTGCGCCAGCCGAGAGTCATCCAACACTTCTTCATAACTCTAGTTGCCATGTCCGGTTTCCAGGGTCTGACGCAGTACACCCCTAGCATGATCAAGTCATTCGGCTTCGGCGCGGTGCGGGCGAATGCATTGGCATCGGTGCCGGTGTACTGCGGTATGCTTTTGATTCTGATCCTCTCGTATCTCAGGTAAGAATTCTGTCAACACCGCGGTTGAGCAATTCGATGCTGACTGTCGAAGCGACAAAACCGGTCATCGCGGACCCTTCGTTCTCATTGCCATCACATGGAACGTTATCTCATACGCCTGCCTTCGCGTCACACCAGCTACTTCCGGCCGGTGGCATCGATATGGAGTCATTGCGGTCGCGAATGTCTCCTATGCTAGCATGCAGTAAGTCGATGCCACTCCTTTAGACAGAATCATACCCGCTGACTCGTTCTCCTCAGCATCCTTAACATCGGCTGGTTGTCAGTATACTGCAAATCACCTCAAGAACGCAGTGTCGCCATGGCGTAAGTACACCCCTCATGTCCCGATCTAGACCACGAAGCAGACACTTGACATCGCCCAGGCTGGTCGTCATGGCCGCGAACTGCGCAGGCATTTCCGGATCACAAATCTTCCGCACAGAAGATAAGCCACTTTATCTTCACGGCTTAACTGCCATCTGCGCCTTGGCTGCGGCATCGTGGGTGCTGGCTCTCGCGTTGAACCTGCAGTCATATTTCTGGCATCAGAAGCCGAAGCGAAAGGCGGCTCCAGGCCGCGTTTGAGCGGTCGCATTTGATTGTATTGGATATTGACATGAACTTGACGTCGTAACATCATTTAGATACAATAAACAGCGTGATTTGTGCTCTTTTCATGCAGCTCGGTTCATCGTAGACACCGGAAGCCGGGACCTCTTGACGATCTCGACCATGGCCCATTGACCTAACTCGCCTCAATTAAACCCCTCGACCTGACCCTGTGAGAGTCTCGCGGTACGTAAAAGCTAGCTGTTCAGTTGTCCGGTCGCTCAAAGCTCATCCTTGGGCACGCCCTCGATCTCGAGCAACTCAGTCTGGAAGATCAGAGTCGAACCCCCAGGAATCGGCCCAATACCCCGATCACCATATCCATATTCTGGCGGAATTGTCAACGTCCTCTTCTCGCCAACGCACATGTCCAGCAGTCCCTCGTCCCATCTATTATTCGCGAATCACGTCAGCTCAGTATCCTCAACCCGACTCAAGCCTAGGATGTAGACCTACCCCTTAATCACACGTCCGGCACCAAGCTTAAACTTGAATGGTGTCTTCCTATCATAGCTCGCATCAAACTGGGATCCGTCGGCGGCGAGGGTGCCCCGGTAGTGCATCTTGACAGTGTCGCCCTTGATGGTCTTGCGCTTGCACTCGACGGCGTGGGTTGTTTCGACGCCGAGGTCGGCCGCTGCGGTGAAGCCGGTCACGGCGAGGGTGAGGAGGGTAGCGAAGGTTGGGATGCGCATCTTGTTGCTGTTTGGATCTTTGGGAGAATTCGTGGTGAAGTTGTTGTTGCGGTGAACGTGTCGAGACTCCAACACTCTCAGAAGACCTCGGCAGAAGGTCTTATGCATTTGACTAAGCTGTATTTGCATAACTTAATGCATTGAGGGCCCGGGGTACTTGGTGAGTTTCCGTACAGGGGAGGTCTATGAAAGAATGTACAATGTCCTGGATCATGTATGATCGTGTTCTGCCTGGTTGAGTAATCTCTATACATTAAATACGTATATCCAAATAACAGTCTATCCTCGTAAGTGCCGCTCGCTGTACATCGAACAAGAACAGTTCTAAAAGTTAACAAAAGATTGTTCGAAAAGAGATAAAAATGTTGGATCACTAGATCACTGCGCCTTCTTCCCTCTGGGGACACGGAAGAGCTTGTAGAAAGCAATGGCAGCAATGGTGTTGACCACAATGTATACCCACAGAAAACCAAAATCCCGCCACCGGTTCTCAAAGTCGATGTTGAGGCCGCTGAGATACTGGTTGGTGTACTCGAGCGTACAGAAGTTGCACTGTTCGCTGCCCTGCGCTTCCGGGTTTAGCAAATATCCTCCGTTGACGGATTGGTAGTCTTCCATATACTCGCGGCAGTTCATCCCAGATGGCGCAGAGAAGGACAATATCTCGTTGTCAGCACAGTGCATGGGCGCAGCGCCCAAAGTCGTAGAGAGCAAGGATGACACCAGATATGTCATCGGATTGACCCGGTACATGAAAATCCAAAAGCCTGGGAGAGCATCGGGGCCGGCCAGAATACCACAGAATGCGTACATCATGATGAACAGGATATTGGAGAAAGCAGACGCGATCTCTGCGCTATCCATGCCCGCAATCAGAGCGTGCGCAAACGAGCTGGCGAAGAGAAAGGCGGCCCATATGACCAGTAACGTCTGGGTGCTCCGGGAATGGATTGTATCCGTATACTGCGCGTTCTGGTACAAGCCCACAGGATAGAACCAAACAAGGTAGCAGAATATTGCCATAATCTAGAAAGCGTAATCAGTCATGATGTCTTAGCAGCGCATGGAAGAGCATACAGTATTCCAGAAGAACTCGACCGCAATGTTAGACAGGATGAATGCTTGCCAGGCGTAAGTTTTTGACTGGCGCTCGCGGGACTCATATAGTGTTCGCTGAGTAACAAATGAAGGGATGATTTGCAGAATGAGCTGGACGATTACGAAGAGAAAGACGAAGACACCAAACATCTGGTTCTGCAACCCTTGTCGAGTGTTGTCCATTTTGAAGAATGAGAATCCAATAAAGAGGGCCTAAATGAGTCAGCTATGATCAGGTCTGGTCGTGTAGTGGACTTACACAGCCATTAGTCAGTAGGACTTTCGAGTAGATGTAGGAGGGACTGCGCCAGTATTGTTGGAAAACACGGCGCCCAACCTGGACGAGTTGCTCGGTGAAAGGCGCAGCAAACTCGGCATAACTGGACTTGTCATTGGGATCCGAAACCGCCGATGGCTGGTTGGCCAACTCCTTTAACTTTGTAAGCTCGCTTCGTACTTCCTGGTATTCAGGACTGTCCCTCCACGCGGCAGGCCAGTCAACATCGGTCTGTGCTCCAGGTGCTGCACCGATGACCTCAAGCATGTGCTCTGCTGGGTTGGCGCCTGGGGGACAAGGAGAGCCTCCGTTGCGAACAAAGTAATCCATAAGGGTTCGTGCTCCTTGGCCAACCTCGCCGAAGTAGACTGTCTTTCCACCTTTTGCTAGTAAAAGCAGTCTATCAAAGCGCTGGAATAACATAGCCGAAGGCTGGTGAATGGTACAGAGGATCGCTTGTCCGTTCTTCGTAAGTGTTTCCATGAGATTGCAGATCGACCATGACGTTTGACTATCCAAGCCTGAGGTAGGTTCGTCGAGGAAGAGTAATAGTTTCGGACGAGCAGCCAATTCGACACCAATCGTGAGACGCTTCCGTTGCTCGACATTGAGTCCCTCGCCTGGAACGCCGACTATAGCATCTGCATATTCTCTCATGTTCAAAAGATCAATGACCGTCTCAACGTACGCTAACTTTTCCTCACGAGTGTACTGAGGGGGTTGCCGCAGAAGGGCACTAAACTCCAGCGCCTCTCGTACGGTCGACGTATGCAGGTGAAGATCTTGTTGCTGAACATAGCCTGTCTTGCGCTGGAAGGACTCATCCCGAGGGCGACCATCGACAAGCATGTTTCCTCCGACGACACCCATTGTTGTTCGACTCGCCAATACGTCTAGCAGGGTAGTCTTACCGGCGCCGGAAACGCCCTAGAGTTCATGATTAGCGAGGCAAAGGAACTATAGGTCCGTGAGTGCTTACCATGAGTGCTGTCAGAGTCCCGGGTCGAATCCAGCCGTCAACATGATCGAGGATTCGCTCAGGTTCACCTTTGATCTTGATATCATATGTGACATCCTCCCAGTGGAATATAGAAGACTGCTTCTCAACCCCAGAAACCATACCGGGTTCGTCGTCTGTATTCTTTTCACTATGCGCCGCGGCAGTTGATACCTGCTCTTCATCGTTCTGCTGGCGCTTTGCTCGGGCCTTCTGGGCATTGCCACGACGAAAGACAAGGACCTCACCCTTGGAGCGCTGGGAGGAAACCAGTTCGGAAGTCACCAAGTGAAGAAAGGCCAGGAAGACCGTGAGGCCAATGATGATGCCAAAGTTTCGCCAACGGTGGCTATTCTCGTATCCATATGAAGAGCGAACGAAGGCGGTACCCTGGACAACGTCGGATCCAGCAGCGGCACCAACCGTCGAGCAGACCTTCTCTTGGAGAGTTGCGTTTTCGTATCCAGGCCCGGAGGGAACGAACGAGACGCAGGGAAACTCGCGCCCATGGAATTCGTTAACCATGGCAGCTTCAAACCCGTACGAGACTGGGTTGAGCCAGCGGATCCACGAGGCCCAACCTCGCATATAGCTGACCGGAATAGCGAAACCTGTGTATAGGACAAGAGCCAGCAGAATAATTGAAGATGGAGCAAGTGCTTGTTCAATTGACTTCGTCAAGGAGGCGAAGAAGCGGAAGAACATAGACATGCCCATCATCATCGAAAACGAGATCAGAAAGAAGAAAAAGAACGCGCCCGGTTCACGCCGGAGATTACCCATAAGGTAGAGCACAAGATTAGTGAGCAAAGAGTTTGTGATTTTGTATGGCATGTCCATAATCATAGACGAAATGGCTTCGGCACTGGGGTGGTAAAGGGCGTATCGATTGTGCTTTTCGACAATTGTTCGTTTCTCGTACAATGACATGATTTCAAGAATGCTGGAGAAAGCATTAAGAAGGACCATCATAAACAGTAGAGCACCCCGGGAGAAGAACGAGGAAGTATTGCCAGGGAGATTATAAAAGACGCTTGAGATAATCAGTGCCTCAAAGAAGTTGCCGATCAGCATAGCGAGCGTGACACTAGGGTCGTTCTTCAACCGTTGAAAGTCCCTCCACAAACAAATGCGGATCTGACCCCAGTAAGACAGGGTGTATGGGGACTTCGAGCGTTGCTTGGTCGATTTCTCGGCTTGTCGAGACAAAGCGAAGAGGTCGAGATCCGTAGCATTGAAAGGGTGTTCAGCGTTATACTGCTCGATGTCGCGAAGGAGTGCCTGTCGCTCAGCACTTTCCTTCCAACGGGCTGCGAATTCATCAGAGGTTCTAGGGACCAGGTTCTCAAAACCAGGTCTGATGATGCGCTCGACTGGGCTGGACATTGAGGTAAGGAAATCGGGCGTGGTTTGAGCTTCTGGGCACACGAATCCGAGATGGATAAAGTACTCCTTGGCTGCCTGTGCAGGGCCGAAGTAAATCTGCTTTCCTTCGTAGAGAACGGTAACCTTGTCAAATACCTGAAGATCGGTCAGTATGTCTCATTAGAGTTGGGACTTGGACTTACCTCGTAAGCCGCCTGGGGAGCTTGGTAGATGGCGACACAGGAAGTCACTCCAAAAACATCCCCTTGTGTCCGCAACGTTCTGCAGAACTCGACAGCATTCGCGCTATCTAACCCACGAGTACTGTTATCCCAGCATTGCAATGGAGCATAACTCAATGCTGCCTCCGCAATCGTGACTCGCTTCCTCTCACCTCCACTGACGCCTCGAACGAAGTCATTGCCGACCTTGGTGTTAATAGTGTGACTGATGCCAAAGGTCGACATGATGACATCCCTTAGATGAGCAGCATACTCCTTGCGGTCCATACCCCCGGGAATTTGGCGAGGCGTGCGGGCAAGGGCGGCGAAGTACAAGGTGTCGCCGACCACAAGCTGAGGGAAGTGCGCATCCACCTCGGCTGTATAGATCGCCTCGCCGCGAAAGTGCGCCGACATCTGCTTCAGGGTGATTCCCTGGTAGTTGATGTGTGACGATGGGTCGACCTCGAAGCCGTGTGTTTCTTGAGCGATGGTCTTTAGCAGGGTCGAGCAACCTGACCCGGGAGGACCTAGAACACAGAGCTGTTCACCAGGAAGAAGCAGCCCGTCGACATCACGAAGGATCTCAATCCGCTGCTTCTTCCGTCCTAGCGATTGTAGCGCGAGGGTCGGCAGCTTCAGCAGCGCATTCCCGACACTCATCTGGTAGTCGACCGGACTGCCATAGCCCGCCACTTTCAGATTCTTGAGCGCGACACCAGTAACTCGCGGTGGGGGCGCATCATTCGAGCTGTATCGCACATCGTAAAAGGCCTTTGCCCAAGCCCTGGCGTTGAATCGTGGGCTCTGCGGATCGAGGGAGGCGTCTTTGCCTGCTGTGAAAGGCAGCTGGTGATGCGACTGCTTTGACCGCGTACTCAACGTGCGAGCTAGGTCGGTTACCTCGCGATCAGCTTCGACCTGCTTTGCGGTCAATGTCGCCTTTGCTTCTGAATCGGAGTCGCAGCTGTTGGCCCGGGTGCCACTCCCCGAACTGATTTGGTCTTGACTGGTAGAAGCCATATGCACCACTGACCGTAGAATATCCATTAAGTTGGAACATCGATACAAGATGGGCGGGCAGCGGGGCTCGCATCTTATATCAGGACGCCCAGCGATGCGAACTTCCAAGGTTGTGCGCTCGGGGTCCCGATTGAGTCAACATTACCCTGTTCATGCTGCCAAACCTCGTATACACTACTTGGCTCGTCAGCCGGAATCCGCGCGCAGCGGAAATCCTCCCAAACGCTCGCCAACAAATGGGAGATCTCAAAGAATTGTGGGTCCAGGGGCGCATTTTGACCTAAATGAAAGCTTGCCAAGCGAAGAGTCCGAAAGTCCGAGCAGTCGGTGAAGCGTCATCCTCCAGGCGCCATTGATCGCCCGTCCGCTCGGACAAGCGGCCTTTAACTGTCCGCTACCCTCTGTCATTATTGCTGTGCAGCGTTCACCGCAGCAAAACGCCATGCAGCCATACAGCACTTCCTATCCCATGAAGCTCTCGGTGCGAGCTCGCCCTTTACGTAGTCATTTAAGCCACCTGGACAGCAAACTGACACTATACAGTGTTCAAGGTGCAGAGATCGCAAACTGAAATGTGATCGAGTGGAGCCTGAGTGCAAACGATGCCAGTCGATCGGCCTTCAATGTGTGTATCCCGAGAAGAGGAAAACGCGTGGGACGCGGTAGGTCAATACTTGTGCAATTTGTACAGTGACCGTCGTCTGATTGTGGCGATCGCTCAGACAGAAGTCCGAGTTCCATCGACTGGACAACCGGTTGGACGCTCTGGAAGAGCGCTTGAAAGCAACTGCGACTCCAGACGCCAACAATACGCCCTCTACGCCGGGACCGAGAGCAGAGGCAACATGCCCAAATCTCGAGCTGGAACCTGGGACCGATAGTACGGATAAGTGCAAGTCCTGAAGGGTGGCTCGCCCATTGACGGCTGCAGAATTCTTATATCAGATGGTGAGCGGCGCCAAAGACAACATCGAATCCCTCACTAGCCAGAGTCGCCTGGCTTCACGACCAGAGTCACCTTGGGCGCAAACCACCGTCAACAGTGCCATTACGCGCCTTGACACAGCTCTCGTCCAACTCGCAGCTCCGAGCCCTCGACCAAATGGGAATGCGACAAATGAGTCGAGAAGCAGTCTGCCAGTAGGCGATGTGAGCCGATACTTGGACAGTAAGGTTGTTGACGCTTGACCCAGCAGGTATGCTAACAATCTCTATAGCCTTCTTGGACATTGTTCTGCCGCAGCTGTCCTTAAACGACATCTTTTTGGGGATGATAGACGCAGATTTCTTGAGGGCGATGCCTATCATCGTCGACTCTCCGTATGCACAGCTTGATCCTGTCATGCTAGTCATCTATCACTGCGCGATCTATCTCGGCCAAAGTATTGGAACCAACGAGGAGCAGCGGATGGGGTTGCAAACATATTATAAATGTCTTCAGTCAGTTCCCAAATGGCTGGAGTCGGCGACAGGAACTCAACTGGACGTCCTTGCTGCTTCCATAATCGTGAGCTCGTACTGTTGACGTTCAAATTCTCACACTGATTGCTGATACAGGCGTGGCTGGCGATCAACAACTTTGACTACCACCTGGCATGGCAATTCCACTGTGAAGCCTGTCGCTTCGGAGACCTCCTAGGGATTCATCAGGTAGACTCCCTTCAGCCTGGGTCAGTTCGAGAGGAAGCGTCAAAGGAACAGCATCGCCGGCTGCATTGGTTCCTTGTTGAAGTCGACTTTCACTTCAGGCTTTCCTACGACAAGCCCAAGGCTTTGCGGGCTTCGGTGTTCCAGGTCAGGCTTCCGGATCTCATCTCGCCGGCGAAAAAGCAACCCAAACACTACGATTGTGTCCTGTTCATTGTCTGGTCGCGGGGGTACTATATCCTGGATGACTTCTTCAACGCCATCGAGACATTGCCAAGGGAAGAGCTAAACAGTAAGATAGATCATTACTGCGATCAGCTAGCAGAATTAGTCAATGACTGGGACCTTTTCACTCTGGCGAGATCGCCAAAGCTGGGCATTGTCAAGTCTTGGTTGTATGCAGACACCATCATCGCATTTCACACCTTCATCATCTGCATGCGGCGGAAAGCGTCTGCTGTTGATCAGCCTACACACCAGCAGGCACTCCAAGCCGCCCGAGTGGTCATCAGCACGATTCACGAGTGGTCGCAAAGCAAGATTTCCCCGACCGGGGAACATAAGGGCTATAACACGCAGTAAGTCTTGCACATCCAAGTAGTCCAAGGCTAACAGATCAAGTCTCCTTACATTCTACCCATTCTGCGCCTTCTTCACGCTCTACTACCACATCATGGCCTCCAACACGCCTGGCGAGTGCGAAGCCGACATCTGCACGCTGGAAAAGGTCGTGGATATCATGACCGAGATAGGCTCCGTCCGACGCGACTTTGTCCCACTAGCGAACGCGATGGGTGCGCTGAATGATGTCTCAAGAGCAGTCCACTCGCGTCAAGAACCTCTCCAAAACCTCACTGTTGTCTGTCCCGCGCCACGAGCTCAGACAAATTTTGAAACGATAGACTCGTCTGGCCCGCCAGTACCACCGCAGCCAGGTTTCCCTCCGATTGAGTCACTGCAGCACCTGTCTGCGAATATGCCCCTGCAAGCCACCGACGATCTCAGCGGGGCTTTCGGAGTCCCGTTCGAGCTTCCGTTCGACTGGGATACTGCCTCGACAAACAGGCCGGATACGGCTCAGACAGTCTCGCAACCGGTGGACTTTGTGCGGGCGATTGAGAGCGAGCTCATCTGGCGGGATTGGCACGAGAGCTGGTGGGCACAGGGGAACACGCAGGGCGCAGCTCCAGCGGCGTAGTTTCAGTAAACGCATTCATCTCGACTGCAGGACGGTCGACCAATTCAATTCAGCCGTTCTCATCGGCGTTGGTATGTAGTAAAGTAGCTTACGGAGGAGAGTCAGTGTTTGCGTTGGACGTGTCGGAGGGGGATCAACAGAGGAGCTTATGTAATCTAGTCGCACGGAGTTTAGCGGGCGCCAAGACATTCAACTTTTGCGTGCACACCAGTCCTTCCTTCCGTACTATAGAGGGAGTTACAGAGCCAGCATCATGGCGTCGCCGTTTTCTTCTCTCCTCGTCACTCCGGCTGAGCTGCATGCAGCTTTAGCCAGTACTCAAGCCCGACGTATCGTTCCTGTAGCGGCTGGTCAGCCATCTCACATTGTGTCCCTCGAAACCCGGCATATACCGGGATCGATGTACATATATATTTTTACTCGACTCGAGACCAGCGACTAACCCTCTGCAGATTCTTCAATATGGATGAAATTAGAGACACTGCTTCCCCTTATCCGCAAATGCTACCTTCTGCGTCCCATTTTGCCACTTGCATGACGAGACTCGGCATTCAGCCAGATGACATCCTGGTGGTCTACGATGTGCTGGAGGTTGGCTTCTACTCGTCACCTCGCGTGGCATGGGCGTGTCGACACTTTGGCCAGCGAGACGTTCGTGTCTTGAACAACTTCCCACGCTATATTAAAGAAGGGCTTCCCATTGCTACAGGGCCATTGGCCAGCCTTCCTCCTTCTCAGCAAGACTATCCCGTCAAAGAGTCGGATCCGAGAGAGGTGATTTCCTACGAGGAGTTGCATGACCTCCTCTCCGAGAAGGGCCATGACCAATTTCAAATTATCGACGCCAGAATCCCCGGTCGGTTCTCGGGCGTTGAGCCAGAGCTCAATCCATCCCTGAGATCCGGGCACATGCCCCACGCGCTCAACGTACCGTTAGCCTCGATTCTTGGCGATGATAAAGTCGTCGTATCGGCGGAAGAGTTAAGGACACGTTTCAAGACGGCCGGGGTAGACGGGAAGCTGCCGGTGGTGTTGACTTGCAATTCCGGGGTCACTGCCGCTGCGCTGGATCTCGCGTTGCAGCTGAGTGGGTATGGAATGGAGCGGAGACTGTACGATGGCAGCTGGATGGAATGGACTCGAAGAGCGCAGGAGGAGCAGATGGTGGTGTCTGATTCAACTTAATAGATTGGAGAGATATTGCACGATAACCAAGTGCGCGTGGTTGTTTACATTTCCAGTCACGTGCAAAGGATCCGTTTTGGGAAGGCGCGATTGTGCGCGGAATCCCGTGACTCGAGTCCCGTGACTTTGATCAGGTGACGCGGGGCACCGGGATCGGAGATGACGCCGATCATACGGTTCCTGATGACTAAGCATTTTTTTCGCCGCCAGGACTGCACCAAGCAACAAAATCTGTGAATAATCTCTTCCCCGCAGGAATTCCTCCTGAGTCTAGACCAATCCTCAAAATGCTCTCCAGACAAATAGCGTCCGCAGCCCGTGCTGCGTCTGCGACAAGCAGGTCCTTTGCCACTGCCGCCCCGGTAAATGCCGCAGCGCGCAACCACAAGGTCGTCGTGATCGGTGGAGGCACTGCTGGCTTGGCCATCAGCCACCAGTTGCTGCGCACTGGTCGCTTTGTCAAGGATGACATCGCCATTGTTGACCCTGCCATCTGGCACCACTATCAGCCCGGATGGACGCTTGTTGGTGGTGGTGTCAAGACGCGCGAGCAGCTGCGCGAGCCGCTCCATGGGCTGATCGACCCCAAGCTCAAGTTCTACAACCAGAGCGTCGGCTCATTCTCCCCCGAAGACAACTACATCACCCTGGGAAACAGCGATAAAGTCAACTACGAACAACTCGTCGTTGCTCCTGGTATTGCCCTCGACTTTGGCAGCGTCAAGGGCTTGTCCGAGGCGCTGGCAGCCCCGGACTCGGCTGTTTCGACCGTCTACTCATACGACACCTGTGCCAACGTCTTCCCCCAGATCGAGAAGCTGCAGAAGGGCTCTGCCATCTTCACCCAGCCCGCCGGCGTGATCAAATGTGCTGGTGCTCCACAGAAGATCATGTGGCTTGCGCTCGACTACTGGAAGAAGGCTGGCCTCTACAACCCCAGTAACCCTGCTTCCTCGCCGATCAAGATTTCTTTTGCCACTGGCACGCCAACCATGTTTGGTGTCCCCAAGTACAGCGCTAAGCTCGAGGAACTGCGCAAGGAGCGCGGAGTTGAGGGTCTCTTCCAGCACGACCTCATCGCCATTGACGGAAAGAAGGCCACCTTTGGCCGCCCCAACGGACAAGGCAATGTCACAAGAGAGTTCGACCTTCTGCACGTTGTACCAAAGATGGGCCCTCATGCTTTCGTCAAGAACAGTGCCCTCGCCAACGAAGCCGGCTATGTCGACGTCGACGATGGCACTACCCGCCACAAGAAGTACGGCAACGTCTGGTCCGCCGGTGACGCGTCCAGCTTGCCTACGTCCAAGACGGCCGCTGCCATCACGTCTGAGGCACCGGTCCTCGTTCAGAACCTGCTTCGCGCAAGCGAAGGCAAGGCACCCGATGCGACATACGATGGGTACACCTCTTGCCCGCTCACAACAGAGTATGGCAAGGTTCTTCTCGCAGAGTTCAAGTATGGCGGAGTTCCCAAGGAGACTTTTGGCAAATGGTTTGGCATCGATCAAGCTACTCCCCGCAAGGAGTTCTACTACCTCAAGAAGCACTTCTTCCCCTGGGTGTACTACGAGTCGATGGTCAGTGGCAAATGGGGAGGACCCAAGGGTTGGTTGTAATGATAGATCATGTATAATGTGATAGAGACTTAATAGAGCTGTATCCTCATCTCCAGCGCTTATAATGCCCCGCGCGTATAGCATGACATGGATCAAACGTCACGAGAAAATGCCCTTTAGCGGATTATATTGATCATTCAGCGATACCTTATTCCACCTCAATCGGTATTCTGGGTGCATGTTTCAACAGCTCAATTCCTTCCGGGAAGTCGCTAATGCGGCCCTCGTCATCCCACAACGCTACAAGAACCTGACGCTCGCCCACCGAGGGCTGTCTGGAATGTTGCACCGCATAGTCCTAACAGCCCGAAAGGCCAGTTCTTTGAAGATGGTTTGGCATCAAGGTCAGCTCACATCGATTATAACCAAGTCACCCTGTTCCCACTCGACATTGACAGCACCCTGCTCTGCAATGTCTAGTAGAACATTAAGATCCTCCACCGTCATGGACGTCCCATCTCCAAACTGCGGCGGCGGATGATACGACCCGTCGTCGCCACAAAATGGAGGCCTCGTAGCCCCGTGGTACCGGCTGCGATCCATGGCTGAGGTGATATTGCTGAAGAACACGGCCGCCCCAGTAGGTTGGTGAAGGCGAATCGCCGGTACAACGTGGGTGACACTCGTACTCCCATCTGCATGCCATTCGAAGTTCTCGCTATGCCGCCTAACCTCATCGATCTTTCGCTGGAATGTTGCTGCATCGTCGTCGTCGGTTACATGTTGTCCATACGCCCCTCGAATGCTATTGCCCGTATTTGATACCAACTGCTCAGTCGTGTACCGGTACGTATACTTAGCGCCTAACCGGCACAAGCTTGGAGAGCTGCTTGACGATATAGATTGAGGAAGTGATAGGCGTTGCATCGCCTTGGCTAGGCACCTTCAGCGCGCTGAATGTCAACCAAGCCGGGTTGATGGTAGACCACGCATACTCGTTATGCGGCCAGATCGGAAGTTCGGGGCACTACTGACACTATTAAGGGCGGGTCAATTGTCGGTGGGATTATCAATCTTGCTTTCAGTCAGCGATGATTTCTCATGGTTTGGAATGTCTCTAACAAGCGGACAGACTACTCTGGAAAGTCGACCGGGAAACTGGACTGGAGGACTTATATTGTATTCGTGGCTTTGTGTGAGTATAGCCCTCAGTAACTGTTCGACCAATTGTACTGATAATGCAGAGTGCGTGGCCCCCTTTGTCGCATTGCTGCTCTCCACGCCAGACAAATTACAGCGAACCGACGGCCAAAAGGTCAAAACGCCAGAGAGAATAAGAACACTTCAAGAGCTCAAGGAGATCGCAAAGATCCTTATCTGCAAGGGCTTTCTCCTCATGGTCACTTTCTTCTTCTACGCGACCTTCCTGCTCTCTTATGCGGGCTCCTATCTTACGCTCTACTTCAGTGTCCGTGCAAGAGCCCTGGCCTCTCTCGTCTCAGCGCTTGCCCAGATCACAGCCAACTTTTTCTTTGGCACTTTCCTCGACTGGAAACGATTTACTCTCACCCAGCGCCCCCGGTACTCTTACATATTCATCATGGCTCTCTTCGGGGGGACCTGGATATGGGGAGCTGTTGTCCAGCACGACAACGAGCTCAATGTGCCCACTCTAGACTGGGTCGACAGCGGATTTGGTCGCGGCTGGGTATTCTACATTATGATCCAGGTCAACTTGTATGTTTTCCGTCTGAGACCACCTGGAAAATAGTCGCTGACTGCGCGGTGCCTTGGCATATAACTACGGATATTGGCTTGCTGGATACGTCGCCAGAGGCCCAGCAGAGACCATCCGCCTTACCTCGACTGTGCGCGCAGTGGAAGCTGCTGGTGGCGCTGTTGCATCTGGTCTTAGCTCCACGTCTGCACCGGTAAATACATGAGCCTGCTCTAGTAGATATCCCCGTGCTAATTTTGAGGATATAGCTCATCGCTGCGTTGGGGGTCAACTTCGGCCTATGGGGTCTCGCTGTGGTCCCGACGTATTTTGTGGCAAGAAAGGTTGGGCTAAACAGTGAAGGGGAGGCTGGAAGGCCCGTCATAGAGGAGTAGTCGCATGGTCGAACATGGTTAGAGGGAAGTGCAACAAAAGCGATCTGAATTAAGAATAGATTTGCGCCAGCCCATTGGGATATGGGCGATTGGGGAAATAGGAGCCTGAAGCCCGTTCGGCCACATGGAACACGGCCGTCCTGATGGAACCCGGCAATGGAACCCAGAAACCTGCTTGCCAAGTCAGTCTAGCGTGGGGATATCAGGCTATATGACAGTTCCAAGACATTTGCTCTGCGATCTGGTGCCGGTGCTCGTATCGGGATTCAGGTTCATGAGCCAGGATAAAATCGTTACTTTGCCGGTCGAAAGGACCCTACAATAAGTTCCCGTCCCCATTTGCCACGGTAGGGTTGGCAATTCCCCTTTGATTTCGGACTGCTTTGCTTAAGCGACTCTCATAATGCTTGAACGAGAATCTGATCCCTCCCGCTTCGTCTAAGAGGTCTTGTTTTGCCTCCCAAGGCTATTAGGCGAGGCGCTTGTCAGTAGCGTCAAAGCTCTAACCTCGAGTCCTACCAATCAATTCCAGATAAAGTGTTGGCTAGCAGCTGTATGGTCTAGACCATGGGGTTGAGTCCGGGGTATGTGCAGGGGTCTTCTCAAAGCATCACGGAGCCTACTGCCCCGGCTCCGGCTAAAGAGTTGGCCAACAAATGGAAGCTTAGTCGCCTCCTAAAAATTACCCTGGGCTTTTGATTTAGCCATTCTTCCATGATCGCGTGAGGTTTGTCGACGCTTTAAATATCTTCTGGCCCCTGCCCGTCTGGGAGACACGCAGGGTGCAGGATTCAACCTTGTTACTACCTCCCTTGGCCAACATAGTCAACCTTTACAATGGGAAAAGACACCTTTACCCTCGCGGGCCGCGAGTGGCCCAAGGTCTCCTGGTGGAAGATGAAGGGTATGCGCTTTGTTTACTGCACTTTGTGGGCGGCTATGATCACCTCTGCAACAAACGGTAGGAAACAACATCTCCATCGTTTCGAGAAGGTTTTATTAACTCTCTTCAGGTTACGATGGATCGCTCATGAACGGCCTGGAGGCTCTCGAGGCTTGGAATGAGTGTAGGTTCTCACACCCACTTTGTTTGGCTACAAGCCCTAATCAACCATAAGCGTACAATCACCCCGAGGGAGCAACCCTAGGTCTCCTTGCTGCGTCCATGTCCATCGGCTCTATCCTTGCTATCCCCGTCGTACCCTACGTGGCAGACATCTGCGGCCGTCGCTTCGGAGTCGTGCTCGGCTGTGTGATTATGCTTTTCGGCGTCGCGATGGTCTCTATCGGATACAAGATTGCGTTGTTCGTTGTCGGCCGGATGATCCTCGGTTTCGGGTTGGGGATTGCGCAGGTATCCCTGTTCTTCTCGCCTGACTTTGAATGCAAGCTGACTTTCGTAGGAATGTTCGCCTCTTCTGGTGACTGAGTTGGTTCATCCCCAGCACCGAGCGGTCTACACTACCATCTACAACTCTCTGTGGTATGTGGGTAGCTTGATTGGTGCCAGTGTCGCACTTGGTATGAGTCAACCGATGTGCTTATGCAACAATGATAGTGACTGACGGCCATAGGCACAAACCACATCAAGGGCAACGACTGGTCGTGGCGCGTCCCTTGTCTGTTGCAGGGCGTTCCATCAATCTGCCAACTTATTTTCATTTGGTATTCCCCTTCCTCCCTATCAGTTCACGCTTAAGGAGCCAACACTTTACCAGGTTTGTGCCAGAATCCCCGCGTTGGTTGATTTCAAAGGGCAAGCTGGAGCAAGCCAAGAAGATCCTCGCATACGTTCATGCCCAGGGCGACGAGGATGACGAGCTGGTCAATGTCGAGTTTGATGAAATCCAACAGACACTAGCCCTCGAGAAGCAGCTCGAAGGAAATGGATGGTCGGAGCTATGGTCAACCCCAGGCAACCGACACCGCTCCGTCATCCTGATCTCGATCGGTTTCTTCTCGCAATGGTCTGGAAACGGAATCGTCTCCTACTTCCTGCCCAAGGTATGCTATCTCTTTCCTTCCGATTGAAGAGACGATCTAGCTAACAAACCAGGTCCTCGAACTCATTGGCATCCACGATAGCCATGAAGTTCTCACCATCAACCTAGTCCTCAACGCCGTCAACGTCGTCTCCGCAACCGGTATCTGCTTCTTCGTCGACAAGTTCGGCCGGCGCAAGCTCTTCCTCACCTCCGTCATTGGCATGCTTCTTTGCTTCATCTCGACGACCATCGCCCTGGCACGTTTCCCCCACGGCCCCGGCGGCGCCGACAACAATGCCGGCAACACCGTAATCACATTCATTTTCCTGTTCTACATCTTTTACAACGTCGGATTCAGCGGATTGCTTGTCTCGTACTCCTCTGAGATTCTGCCGTACAGACTGCGCGCTAAGGGATTGACACTGATGTTCTTCTGCGTCTCGCTGTCCCTGTTCTTTAACCAGTACGTTAACCCGATTGCGCTGCTGGATATCGGATGGAGGTACTACATTGTTTACTGTGTCTGGCTGTTGTTCGAGCTGTTTGTTGTCTGGAAGTTCTATATTGAGACGCGCCGGACACCGCTGGAGGAGATTGTCAAGTATTTCGATGGTGACAAGGCGATTCTTGGTGGTGCGGCAACGACGGAGAAAGTCAATGATTTGGTTACCGTGCAGAATGGGGAGGAGAGTGAGAAGGGACCGACTATTCATGCTGTCGCTCGCTAGGAGTGCTCCATGGAGAAAGTGGGTGTGTTATGACTAGGTCTGTCGCAGTGGTGGCCTGTATATGTGCTCGATAGTTGAAATGAATGTTTGGAATGGTCATGAGGCGAATGACCTGAACTCGTACAATATATTGACCCATAATCCAAGCCCTAATCCGACCGAACGCCGTGTCTTCCAATCCATAATCCATCATGTCCTATGCGCCAATGTTCCGTACAAAGTAGCTCATTATTGATCTTGATGTCATCGCCTCCCTTTCGATCGCATCGTCACGAAGATGATCCCGTTCCAGAACCCCCGCAGAGACCCCAATGCAGCGACGCCTACCATGAGACCGTATGGCTCCTGTCCAGGATGCCGGAAAGCGTAGATGCGGTTGATAGTTGGCGTGACCCACGTTGTCAGTAGCGCGAGGAAGAAAAGGACAGGCATAAGGAGGAATTTGCGCAGGGATACCGCGGACTGGCGACGAATTATAGGGGCTACCAAGATTGTTAATAAGAATACGACGAAGGATTCCGCTGGCCGTGAAGCTCACCATCAGGGATTTTGGTATCATCACGCGGCGTCTGCTCAACAGACTCGTTGCTTGGAGAAGCAGTGGAAGAGAGGACAAGACAGTCGTTGCACATAAGCATCAATTCGTGTCGCAGCTTGAAGATCTCGTGGGCGATGACGATGTAGAGCACGAAGACCACGAGGATAAGAAACCATATTGGTGCATAGTAGAAGATGATGCGAAATAGGACCCAGTTGGGAGAGATCGAGCACCAGAACTGCGCCGCTTGTCAGAGCTGACGATGCTATACTTGAACTAAGTGAGCTCACAGTCACACTCCCATACAACGGGCCCTTGTCGTCACTTCGAATGAACAGGAAGACCAATGCTGGGATGAAGGTCAAGGCCGTGATAATGGCGAGGTATATCTTCTCTAGCTTGCGCAGTGCTTCTGGCTTGTAATGATAGAGCACGACAAGGACAACATCCCATGTCATCGCTAGCGTCCAAAGAACATCTGCCACTGGAAACCTGCATTCGGTCAGACTCAACAATTCACCCTTACTAAATGGAAAGCTCTGGGTGAAAGCGTACATCTGCAGCGAGAAGGCCTGAAACCTGCACAACCCGGAGTCAACGCCGGCCTCCGGCCCGCTCACAGATATCATCGTGGCAACGAAGTCAAATAAGTTGTAGAACACATTGATGAGCATGATCCGATGCGTCGGACTGCGAAAGTTCGGCGAGTAGCAAAAAGTCGCAATGATAGTGCCGACGCCCAGCAGCGACAAGGCCGACGCCGTGCGCCCAGCAATCGACAGCTGATGAAGCTGGTATCCAGAGAGCTTCATGTTGCTTGGGTCCCTCGTTCTCGTCAGGGACCGCGGACTCTTCAGTGGAGATGTCTCATATCTATGGTACAAGGTGAGGATAGGGGTTCACGCTGTCGTGAGCATTATGGCAAGATGGCTGAGATGACGCGAGGCTTGAAGAAAAGCAAAGAGCAGCGATCGAGGTTGGAGATATATCATTGTGCGATCTGGAGCGCTATTACGCCATCTGGAGTGTCTGTGATAGACTCGAACATGCTCCACTGTCTCGTCTTTGCTTTTTCCGACCTCACTGTCACTTCCTCGGCTCGCCGCGGTTTGCATTACGAAACAGTTGCCTGTAGACTCGACGTGCGGACCCAATCGAGCATCCTGAAAGATGTTAGCTACTCTGCAAATGAAATCGAGTCGAGGCTTACTGCCGAACGAGAAGATGATATGCACTGGTATCTTCACCCACAAGCCTATTCAGCATGATTTGCGTGACCGACAGCAAAATTGAAAGACATTATAGTACCTTTGTTAAATGTACCAAGTAAACAAGAATTCAGCATGGCATCTCGATCAGGATCGAGGCCGGCGCCGTGGGAATGAAGACCTCATATACAGCCGGATGTCGCCATGACAGCCCTATCCCATCCCAGCGTTAAGCAGCCACCCGATGGACAGGCAGCCGGAGCACCAAAGCAGTGCGAACGAGAGCTCAATCACATTTGTTGAAGCGGCAACCGCGGTTGAAATTTGACAGGCCCAGAATCCCGACAGACTGGTTAAATGCCGATCGGACTGTCAACCGGGCTGCCACCTCGCGCAACGATCGTGGCGGTGCCGGAGAATCTGGAGAAGTGGTCGCGTCGCGTGCACTGTGTTGGCCCTGGGATTTCTGCGTTGACCTATTCATACGACTATAGTGCCTGGATAATGGCCGAATCTCGAGGTGAAGTCGAAATTGAGGCTACCCTGTCCACACACGCTCGCCTCCTTGCCGCGTAGGTACACCTGGCGAGCAGCATTACTTTTGCTTTACACTTTCAATAGTCTGCACGCCAGTCGCCTCAATCTTTTCACGGACCTGCTGGATATCTGCAACGACGACGTTGTCACCAAAGATCTCGCCGATCTCCTCTAGCGTCTTGCCCTTTGTTTCGGGGAAGTAGAAAAAACCACAACCGCCCCGACAATGTTCGTACAGACAAAGAGCGCATAGTACTTGTACCCAACAGTATCAACTGGAACCGGAGAGACCTGGTTAAATATGATGTTGATGATGACATTGCAGACGACGGAGATCGATGAGCCCTTTGCACGGATGGTCATGGACATGATCTCGAGGACGTAGATGTAGTGGATTGAGTTGTATCCGAGAGATTATCTGCTTGGTGGTAACGATTAATGGCGGCGCCTACATCATGCTGAAGCAGAAAATGAATGCTATCGTGAACCCTTTAGCGACCATATTATCGCTGTCGACGAATCCACCAGAGAGTCCCATTACAAGAGCCATATCGAGCGCCATGGCAATGCCAGTAATCCACAGTGTCTTTTTGCATCCCCACGAGTCGACATAGTACAGACAAACCAAATTAGCAAGAGGACCAACCAGGCCATAGATTCTAAACAACTCTAAGTCTTCTCGATGGTGTAACGGCAGGGAGTATTTACCCAGCAAGTAGTGTGACATTGTGTCCTTCCATCCCTAGTCCCTTGTACAGGTCGGTTTGATAGTAATTGATCACATTTATCCCAGACAGCTGTGTAAATGCTTGGACGAGAACAGCGAGGATGAGACGCTTGCGGTTGCTAGGCGTGTTGAGTAAGTCCGCCCCATCCAGCGACTTATTGACTCTTCTCAAACCGTAGCTGCTCACGCACCAGATGGAATTCCGCCCGGACTGCGACATCGTCTTGGCTTTTCCCGCCGTGAAGCCGTTTGATGACGGTGAGTGCCTCATGATCGCACTCCTACTCGAGAAGCCAAAGTGGCGAGCACGGGAGCCAGAATATGCCCACCAGAATGATCAGGACCGGGACACATTCTGCATTTATCAAAAAGAGGCTCGGACAGTCGGAACTGACTTACGAAAGGCGAGAGGGAACCGCCATTGAAATTCGCCCGTCGAATATGAACAGCCGAAAGCTACCCACTTAGCCCTGGTTAGCAAGGCGAAGTCAGGAGAAGAGATTTAAAAACATACATTCGCAGTCGTGAACCCAAACCTCACGAACTGAGCATGCAGACCCGCGATCAAACCACGCTTATGCGATGGGGCAATCTCAGAGTTGTAGATTTGTATGGTCATGTCTATACGAGTCAGAGACAGACATCAAACCCCGGAGGACATCAAACCCCGGTCACTGACTTACTCATAATGCCCACTGCAAAGCCACCGACGACTCGGCTAGCGAGCAGCACGCCAACATGGACTGTCGCGGCCTGAATTATGCCAGCAATCAGAGCAATCACTGCCCCGAGAGCATCTGCACTTCATCCTGCGAAGAAGACACCGAAGACTGTGCCTGCCCCGAAAGTATTTACGGCTGTACCTTTGATGCTAGCTAGGAGATGTTAATAATGATTCTCTCGAAGCTGGATTGCCAACATACGAGTGAATGGCGAAAAGTACTCCAGAAATTCAGGCTGAGCGATGACTGTGGATACAATACCCTAGTCAATGCCGTATAGTAACGAGCCAACCTAGGGAGAAGTGGAAAGAAGGAATGAGACCGCTACTGTGTCGGGCTGTGTGTTGCGATAAGACTTATCGCCGCAAAGAGACCACAGGCCGGCCCACATGTAGGCGTTGATGCTAGGATGATTTGAAGACATTGTTCTGTCTCTCGTCCGGCTAGCAATACTACACAAGACGACCAAAGCCTACGAGGTGGGGTAAAACAGGATATATATACCTATTTTTATGCGTGTAGCCAGTATAACCAGCCAAGAACTCTCCTTACACTGATGGTGTGGTGTGCATATCTTGTCGCGTGAGCAGCTCACGGCAGAGTATAGGCTGAATTCGAAACTATTCGGAGTCATTGCTGGTTACCGGCGATATATCAAAGCCTGGAGACTCGTCTGCTTCAACAGTAGTTTCGATGGGACCTTCATTCGTACGATAAAGCTTGCTGCACCCCGGACTTCGGAGTGCATGCCCAGTGTTCCCCGCGTGGGGGTACTCGCCGAGGCGCTAGAGACAAAGGTTTTGGAGTCAAGCGCAGAACAACGGACGAGGAAGACAAGCTGTGACTGGCCGACGAGGGAAGGAAGGCCTTGACTGCAAATACCCAGCGCCTGAAGGAGCTCGGGATACTTAATGCGATCTTCCCCTGCAACCGTGGCAGCACCAGGCTTGGAAATGCATTTCTCAGGCATTGCTGCATTGAATTCTCAGACAATTACCGATTCTCATCCACGGGTCCACAGTTGCTCAAAACCATGGTCAAGTTCTCTCACGGCTGCTGGCACCCAGCCGCGGATACCCTAATTGACTGGGCCGTTGAAACTATCGTCGCAGAGACACGTGGCGAGGATTACATTTTGTCGCGGTATGGATCTGCTTGCCCTATGACTTTACTTGCTAACAGTATCTTCAGTCATCGAAGCCAATCAACCACCAAGGCGACACGCTCAATAATCCAAATTTGAGCCATTTCCTCGACTCTCCAATTGACAATGTTTTGCACCTATCGTCGACGCACTGGAAAACAAAGAAGAGTGTCACGCAGGGACCGCACTTTGAGCTCTTCCCGGGAGAGAAGCCAGATCGTGTATCTACAGCCCATACCCAGAAAACAGCAGAGAGCCTGAACCTCGAAGAAGGACAGCAGACTGCTTCGGTGGACACTTGCCCCAAGTCATTCGATATCAGCTTTGAGGCGAGAGGTAGGCTCCTCACACGCCTGGGGTGGCGCTCAGTTGGTTATGTCAAACAAGGAACAACAGCACTACACCCACGAGCAAACTATCTTGACTCCAACAGGGGCCAGCGGTGGGTGATTTACCAGCTACATCTCGGGTTTGGCGACCATGTCTACGGACTGGGAGAGAGGTTTGATCGTTTTGCAACGAACGGCCAGGTACGCAACCCCTTTTCTTCCAGTGCCGAGATTGAGCCAAGTCTAGTAGAGTATCCAAATCTGGAACGAGGACGGCGGCACAGGCTCAGAGCTTACATACAAGAACATTCCCTTTTTCATGGCCTCCGCTGGGTACGGTGTCTTCATTCCAACATCAAACTTCATCAGCTTCGAGATTCAATCTGAACGAACAACCCGCTTCAATATAGCTGTGCCCGTGAGACTCGTGGCGATGTACCTGGTCTACGGCCCCAATCCCAAGTCGATCATCGAACGCTACACGACAATCACAGGAATACCAGCGCTTCCACCAGCATGGACATTCGGGCTCTGGCTTAGCACCAGCTTCACGACAGGGTATGACGAGGGCACTATCACGTCGTTTCTTGACGGGATGGCGGAGCACGATATCCCGTTTAGTGTGTTCCATTTTGACTGTTTCTGGATGCCGGGGTTCAAGTGGTGCGAATATGAATTCGATAAGGATAATTTCCCCGATGCGAAGGGGCAGTTGCAAAGGATAAAGAGCCGTGGAATCCACATACATATTGTGCGGACCTGACTGCAGGAAAAAAATACTGATACTTGTAGGTTTGTGTATGGATCAATCCCTACACCGTGCAAGAAAGCTCGATCTTCGACGAGGCCGCCGATAACGGCTACCTTCTCAAACGAACTGATGGGAGAGTATGGCAGTATGGTTTCTGGGTAAGATTTGCCTCATGGTACCTTCGAAGCATAGCTAACAAGGCGATTCCAGCAAGCGGGAATGGAGTTCGTTGATTTCGCCAACCCAGACGCATGCCGATGGTACCAAGGGAAGCTACAGGCTCTGATCGACATGGGTGTCGACTCGTTCAAAGTGACCAACTCCATCTACGTATCACCGAGCTCTAGTTCCTAACAAAGATACAGACCGACTTTGGCGAGCGCATTCCCACAGGCGATGTCGTTTACTCCGACGGCTCCAGCCCCGAGAAGATGCACAACTATTATCCCTTCCTCTACAACAAAGTAACAATCGAAGTGTTGGAAAGAAACTTCGGCCAGCACAAAGCTACACTGTTTGCCCGCTCTGCGACCGCCGGATGCCAGCGCTTCCCTGTACACTGGGGCGGAGACCCTTACAGCAACTTTGAGGCAATTGCTGAAACCCTGCGTGGGGGAATGAGCCTAACTCTCTGTGGCTTTGGCTACTGGGCTCACGACATCGGAGGGTTTGAAAGCAAACCCGATCCGGCGTTGTTAAAGCGGTGGAATGCGTTTGGCTTATTCTCGAGCCACTCGAGGTTACACCCTAGTGGCAGCTTTCGAGTAAGCACTCGGGGCTTATACTTATTGTTCTTCGCAAGACAATCTAACCAGAATACCAGGTTCCCTGGCTCATCGACAAAACCGGCGAGGCCGACAAAGTTCTTAAACATTTTGTGTACATCAAACATTCCCTATGTCATATCTCTATCCATTTGCTACTGAAACACATCAGACTGGTGTACGCATGCTCCGTGCGCCTTTCCTCGAGTACCCAGACGATCCTATAGCGTGGCATCTCGACACACAGTATTTCTTCGGCCAAAGTCTGCTTGTAGCCCCGATCTTCAATGTCCACGGCGAGGCCCAATACTACATCCCGAGCGGAGAATGGTACGGGATCCTAGATGGTAAGATGCGATCTGGCGGCAGATATGTGACAGAGAAACATGACTTCTTCTCACTGCCTGTTCTGCTTTGGCCTGGATCCGCCATATTTCCCAGTGGTCATGAGGATCTGGATAGCGTCATGTATGACTGGAGTAAGGAAGTCGAGCTTCTTGTGAACTTTGCGCATGGGATGGACACAATAGCCAGAATTGCGGACCACAAGATCCCTGGGCTATCAAGATTGCACTCAGAATCTACGACACTGGGGACGGTGTCACCATCCGTCTTCTCGAAGGCGAGATCAATACACCGATAGAGATCAAGGTTGTAAACAAGCCCATCGAATCTGCTGATGTGGAGACACTGGATGAGAACAGTTTTTGCTTACAAGCCGGGGCGTCTCTGGTTTCTCTCAGGGTTATATAGGAAAGGGAATAAAACCTGATGGCAAATGGTCCAGTGCGTGATCACTGCCCCGTTGCAGCCATTTGACGGAATTTTCATTGTCTCAAATGCACGCTATGTGTCACGCTCTGTATATCTAAAACGCCATTTCTTTCGTCCCCGTAGCACTTTCTTTATGCTCTGCATATAACCATACCTGTCAGGTTGGATGCTACGGTCCTTTGTTGCTGTCCCATAAGTACTTCATCGGTCCTCCGGATTGTGAATAGGGACCATCTCGACTTTTGTGCTACAAAATACCTCTATGATGATCTCGCAACGAATCTGCACATTACTTGCTTTGTTCACTTTGCTCTGGTCAGCAGCGCTGGCAGCTCCCGCCGGTGGCCCTCCCGTGAGTTCTTCCTCCCATTCGCGACCTCCATAGCTGACCATAGCTGGAATCCAGGATAATCGGTTATATATATCATACTACCTTGAAGAGGGCTGCAAGGGTGGCTCGACCGGGGCCAGGATCGATATAGCACCTAATTTCAACAAAAATTTCGTGACAAAGGAGACTCCCTCGAAAAGCTTCAAGCTGTCCCGTCCGTTGCACGGAAACGAGCAGCTCGATCTTTCTTCCCCTGGCGATCACAGCTGTGCGACCTTTATGAAGAGTTACTTTGCTAAGGATCCAACCGGAGGATGCATTGACTCTAAAGTCTTTACTTGCTTTCGCTATTGGAATAACCCGGGATTGAATTAACGGCTTACGATGGGCGGTCAACGAATTGGTTTATGAAGTGGTTATCTAGGGCTTCTCTTTCGAAGAGCTGAAATTGAAGTGAAATATTGCTTTCACGCCATGTACATAACTATAACAACTCAACAGTGTCATGTAGCAGTTCGGCACCAGGCCCTCCATCGCCGATGGGTTTCTCAAGCCGCACAGTCACCCCCGGTCTCACTCAAGTATGCCTGTAATTGACGCCGACTGTCCCCAATCACATCGTATCCAAATCCATGATCCCAGAACTCTTTCATATTCGTCGGCACCTTGACGCCTTCCGGCATGTACTCCTGTGCCCGTTCACGAATAGTGGAAACCTGATCTTGTCCAGCATTCGACAGTATTTGCATTGCTGAAACGCGCCTGAGGCGGATCTCCTCGAACAGCCTGAGGCGATTAATTATTTCATGCTTTGGTGGATACTTTGGTAAGCCTGCGAAGACCTCGCCCAGTGCAGCTCCATCTTCAATTGCCATGGCGCCGCCTTGGCCTTGATCTAGTCTAATTAGAAACAGCGTGACTATGAATAAGTCTTGCAGAGACAGGAAACATACGAGGAAGCATCGGATGGGCTGCATCGCCGATTAAAACCAAGCGCCCTTTGGTAAGAGTTGGAATAGGCTCGCGGTAGAGAAGGGGCCACCGTTTGATGCTCGTTGCTTTTCTGTCGTGCCTTAGTAGCTGCCAAAGTATGGGCCTACATACGCACCTGATGATCTTCTGTAGATGTGGATGGAAGTCGTGAACGTGAGAGATCACATCCTCTACATCAGCTGAGCGATCCCAGTCTATCCTGGTTAGTCGGGTTATAGACAAGAAGCAAAGCCTACTGGCCTTCTCGCTCATCGCTAGTCCGCCGGTCCTTATGCACGACCACTAAATTCTGTACCCGATTACTATGAAATGTTGTTAGCGGTGTGCCGTCATCGCCGTTGCTCATGGAGTCATACTCAGAGCATGGGTACCAGGCCAGCCGCCTCATGTTCTCTGGCATAACAAAAAGTCGCATACGCCCATCTTCAAGCCTCGTGGGACCGTCAGCAACTATACTCGCCAGTTCCGGATCCTCTCGAAGCTCATCAGCCGTGAGCAGCAATCGGAAGACCGCCCATCCTGTAGCGGTAGCAGGTGTCTGGTGTCCTATAACATGGTTAATTGCAGCAGTGTGGACGCCATCTGCCGCAACGACCACGTCCGCATGATGTTTGGAGCCATCTTTGAGATTTATGAAACCATTTTCGGCGTCGTAGTCAACGACCTTCGCCTGCAAGACGATCTCCACAGGATTCCCTAGCCCCTCTGGATCCGTAGCCACCCGCCGCAGTTCCGAATGTAGATCGACCCGATGAGCGAGAAGCCAGGGACCACCGTACAGCTTAGTAAAGTCGGGATAGTCCACCGATTGATGGAGGTCGAGCGAGCGTGCTGATGCCAGTATATGATGGCGGGCAGTTACCATGCGCGCACGGTGGGTATCAATCTCCCAGTCGAATAGTACCCGAGAGGCGTTGGGGCAGATAGTGAGTGCTGCGCCAAATTCGCGGAGCAGGCTTGAGCGTTCAAAGACCTGTCGAATGCTGGGTCAGCAGCGTTGGAAGCTCGCACTCGAACATTCATCGCTTACCATGACATCGTGTCCCTGGCGACGGAGGCCGATGGCTGCTGAAAGGCCGGCAATACCAGCTCCAACGATGATGACTTTCATGGTATCAGACAGGCTTCAAGATGTGTTCCAAGATAGTGAGTTCCGTTCCTTGTTACGGGCGGTTGAAATGGTGAGCTCGCCCCTTTGCAGGTCCTGGCATGTCCTGGCATGTCCGATCGCCTCAGGCTCAAACCGCAGAAAGTGGCATCAGGCTGCGGTCAGTTTGAATGTTACACCGTATCATCTCAGTATGCACTGGCCACACACACGGTCTGCTTGTTCGTCCATTATCCCTGCTTTCAATCGGACTCCGAGCATCGGCGCTATGATGGTCATCGTTACCGTAAAGTGCGGTCCATGGTGGCATCTGACAGTCCGAAGACCAGAATTCAGATCAAGCAAAGAACCGAGGATGATTTACGTACTCTATCAATTTTTATTCTGCTCACTTCGCTGACCCACACCGCAGGAGCACTTCAATATGTTCACATACCTTATTTTGATATCGACAAGGAGTCAGCCTGAGGGATGACGCACTCTCAAGACCAAATTAGTAATCTTCCCCCGCACGTTTCCTATATATTCAGCCCTTCTTTTCAATTCTGCTTGGCAGGATAACTACCATAGGTAAACTCAACAAGATGCCTCACGCCGTTGCTAAAGTAGGAGACCGTGTTATCGCCGAGACGGACTCCTGGGAGACTGTTGAAGGGAACATCTACGTGCGTTCCCTATTCCTTTAGCAGCTTACACATGCTTATGTCGGATATATCTAGTTCCCCCCATCATCGATCAAGGATCAGAATCTTCTCCAACCGACTGAGCTGTCCACATTCTGTGCTTGGAAGGGCCACGCTTCGTATTGGAATATCGTTGTGGAGGGTTCGTAGCGCTCCATGCCGCCACATGATGAGAGCTAATAGCCTGTCAGGCAAAACAATTGAAAACGGCGTCTGGGCTTACAAGGAGCCTTATGATGCCGCTGCGAATATTAAAGATCACTTTGGCTTCTGTGAGCTGAGCTGAGTCAAGGAAGTTCGCTTGCATATGCTAACGCTGAATAGACAAGAACAAAGTCGAGATCATTGAGCAATAACAGATAGCAACTACATCAGAACATTATCTAGCATCCCCAACAATCTGTGTTACAACTTCGACACAGAACTGCTCGTAAAACCCCCATCAACCACCAAGTTCTGCCCCGTAATGTACTTGGCCGCATCACTGGCCAGAAAGACCGTCGCATTCGCAACATCAATAGCATCCCCCATCCTCCCAATAGGAACGGGCTGCTCCATGATCTTGTGATATGCCTCCTCCTGTCCATTTGCCTTCAGGCTCTCCACCAGAGGTGTATACATAAGACCTGGAGCCACCGAGTTCATGCGCACCCCCTTTGGCGCATACATGACAGCTGTAACCCGTGTAAAGTGAATTACCGCAGCCTTTGCGGTTGAGTAGGCCACCTGCGGCTTCCCAATGTATCGTAGTCCCGCGATCGAAGCATTATTGACCACGACTCCAGACCCCTGGTTCTCCATAATCGGCAGGATAACATGGCAGGCAAGATACACGCTCTTCAAATTGACCTTCACCTGCCGATCCCACATCTCCTCCGACATACTCGCCGGATCCCCCGTGGCTGTCGCACCAACATTATTGACCAAGATGTCGATCCGCCCGTGCTTCGCTAGTACGGCGTCTGCAACTTTCTGCACGTCGTTCGCGGAGGTGACGTCTGCTTGTATGACATTGCAAATTCCACCTTCTGAGCGTATCCGGCTCGCTGTGTACTCTGCTGCCGCGAGAGAAAGATCGCAGCCGAACACCTTTGCGCCGCTGTAGGCGAGGAGGCGCGCGATCGCGGCGCCGTTGCCCCATGTATCTGAGCCGGGGATTTGGGCTTGGCCGATGCCCATCACGAGGGCGATTTTATCTTTGAGGTCGGGGTATTTTGCGAATGAGGACATATTGTGTGTCGGGGCGAGGGTTGGTTGACTGGGCATCAGGCGAGCGCGATAGAGTGTTGTTGTGGAAGTAAGGATTCCAGCTTGAATGATTTTCCACCTGAAAATTAGATAAGTACGTGATCGGAATCCTTTCCGGCTTAGAGAGGGGTATGGACATGCAACGCTCTAGATATCCAGGTCTGTGGGAGTGGATGGCCGGAGTCTCTTGCTGTGCTCCGGAGGGCGGGGGCCTTGGGGGTGGGAGAGAGGGCGGATGCACGTCAGTATGCGGAGATGGTCCGGCCTTGCAGATCCTCGGCAGACATGAATTATTAAGAGGATTGTCATTCCTATCTCCTGCCTGGTTGGGGCTATATTGAGGTGGTATGTATGTGCAAACCATTACGCGGCGCTAGACTAAATCCTCAAATTAGAAATTCTGATGATGGGTAGGTAAACTCCAACCCAAAATGCCCATGGACTCCACTCCACCAATTGAATTCGTAGCTGATTAGATTTGATATCTAAAATATGAGGTCCTGACACAGGATCGTTGCAATCTCCGCGTCCTTCGCCAGCGTTGGACTTGATAACGCAGTCTCCTGTAAGAATCCCAGAGCAAACGCACACCATGATCGATACCTTGAAGGAACAACCCGCTGTAGCCGGGGATCCACGCTCTGTCTGAAACAGTATACTAGGACAAGGTGGCCGAACAGTCTATAAAAGTTAGCATGAATGCCCAAAATGCCAAAAAGAGAGACCACGCACTGTGAGGATATCTGAAACTTGAGTGGCATGCAGCTCTTCATGACTGCAATCACTTTTATGATGGGCTCCCACTGGAATACCTGATCGAATACTTCTGCGCACCGGCGCAACTCAGCGTCGGTCGTATCCCCAGGCCGGCTGAGGACTTTGTGTCTGCACTAGCTTAGAATATGTACAGACGCTGAGAGATAAATTTCTTACAGTAAAGGTCGCCCAAAATGGAATTTGGCAATAATGTAGCGAAAGCGAAGCCACGAGACCACAAGGATATTGCTCGGTGAGTCTGGCAATGGAGCAAGATTGTTATCGTCAAACTGTAGAGCTGCCGGCAATTGATTTCGCCATCGCTCCAGTTGCTGAAAGAGCTCCTCTTCAACGGTGGGTGACGAATACTCGCCTATCGACTGTCAACGAGCGCTGGTGGGAGGGCGGGGTGAGCAGCACATACTGGTGAAGAATATACTAGATTTTGTCCTTGTTAATAGAATCCGATGGGCGACCTGCGCCAGGAAATGATAATGGAAGAAAGAATCCTCTTCGACCGTCTCCGAGTCAATCGGTATGCCCAATGGCTGCTTCATCTTCACAAACTTTGGGAGTGGTACTCGTTGGGAGAGCTCGTTGAGTTGTCCCTCAGGGAGTTTAAGCTCTTGTGCTAATATCGCGTCGAACATGACGGTGTTCCAGAATAATCGTGACTGCATGTCTACTACCCATTCGTCGCATGGAGCGGAGAGACTGTGGATATCAGTATGCAACAAATGGAGCGAAGAAGGTGTCTATTACTTCTCCCAAAACACCCGACAGCAGGTGCTTGCCCTATTGGTCATTGTCCACCAGTCGACCGGTCGTGTCAGTTGTGCGTAGAAGATTCTGTCCATATCAGCCGTCTCTTCTCTACTTTATAGCGATCACATACCCCGACAGAAGATAGTACTGGCAGCTTTGCAGGCAGTGGTCATTTATCAACCAGCCGATTCGTTTCCTAGATTCATTGAAGAAGTTGAGACCGGGTATACTGCCATCCAAAGATTCCTGGCTTATACTACCCCTTGATAACCTCCGTTGACTTGGAGCACTGTACTCAGTTACTTCGGCGAGGCCCAACTTGGACCAGCAGCCTAGAGCCATAACGACAAGCACGACGCAGCTCTCGACATCGTAGCCAAACTCCCCGTGGATTGCCGTTGGTAGCGTATGGCGAAGGAAGAAGGTGCGATCAACAACCGGATATGCTAAATGGAAGGTCGCAAAATATGAGTCACATAGTCCCCTCACGAGCGACACGCTGAGATTCCCCAATGAGGCGGCGTCACCTCTAGTGGTAGCTCGTGTACCCAGTGGGAGTCGCGGTCTCTTCATCTCAAATGAAGTTGAATAGTCCGCCCCATGCTCGTTAAGGATCAGCTTGACTGCATTGGGCAGCACTGAAAGGACTGGTTTCCACAAGATGACCTGATGCGCGCTCCATGGTACAACAGCTGACTGTGGGTAGCAGGGCGCGCTCTCTACCATCTCTTGTGACGGAGGAGATATGTAGGTCGGGGGTGCAGGATTGTCTGCTGTCCAGGGCGTGCCTGGTAGATTGGTGCCATACGGTGACTGACCAGCGGAAGTCTTAGCAGAAATACCATCGATCTTCGACTCCAATCGGCCCAGCATCTGCAGAAGCGCATTTGACGATACTTCGCTACTGCACTCATCAGCTCAGCTCTCTCAAATCATAACGCAACTGACCGAGTCTGCTTCCGATAGCTATAGACACATTCAGCCCCGAGATTTCGGCACAGTCCACACGGAAACTGCTCGTCACATCGCGTCTTCTTCACGCGACATCGCTCGCAAGCCTATCATAAGGTTCCTTATCAGCAGTCGACAGGCCAACTTCAGTTCATTGGCAAGCTACCTGTCTTGCGACGTCGTGGCGCCGCCTCTTGCCCGGTGGTTGATTGCGGGAATCTGGACCCAGTTCGTCGCCCATAGGACTAGTCATGAATCTGATGGAGCAGATATAGACGTAAAGTGGGTTGAAAGGAAGACGAATCAATCGGGCAACGTGTTGGGGAAGGGGCCGGGCTGGGGGTTGGCTTACCCCGGAAAGTCCGTACACAGTGACAGACCTCGGGCGGGGGTTCTCCACCGTGTATGGAGACATTAATTTGGATATGCTCTCGTGAAGCTCATAAATAGCCAATAGTTAGATTGGGGTACGCGTTGCTGGAGCACTGTCGGAGACTAGCATCTTCTCCGAATCCTGCGATCGTCCTCTCGGGCACATTCCGTTTCGCCTAGGACATCACTTGTTTGAAAACATGTTGATTCATGAATGCTATAGCAAGTCCCCAGAAACTGAACACTACGTAATATGGACAAGAGGCATCATTAGGGCGGGTACATCAGAGCCCAACTTCCGCGGCTTTGATCTGCAGCGCGAGAATTCTAGAATAATATCTTGAGATGGCCATATTGCCTCCCATAAACCACAGTCCTTTATGCCCAGATGGCCTCCAGATGCCTCGCATCTCACTGTTCTTGTCGAAGCCCCAGACATCGCAAACAGAATCAGCCGTCTCGTCGCCAAACAGCCGCCGCGTTTGCGTCCGCATGTTCTGGTAACCAGTTGCAAGAATAATCTCGTCGGCCTCGAGTTCAGCGCCATCAGCAAACCTGAGACCATGGGGGAGAACCTGATCGATTTCCACTCCTTGTTTGATCTTGATATGCCCGTCGACAATGAGCTGACTGGCGCCGACATCAATATAGTACCCTCCTCCGCGCTGGAAGTACTTCAGCAACAGCCCGGCACCGTTTGGCCCATTATCAACCTTGAAGCCCGCCTTCTCAAGACCAGAAATGGTTGCTTCATCATGCTTATTCTGAAGTTTTGTAACGCCAATCTGCTGTGTCTTGAGCAACTCGGAGGGCATGCCCCAGAACCAGATGTCTGCATCCTCCGTGGGCGGAGCAGTTTCATCATACAGCCCTGCAAGACCAATATCTGTGATCGCTTCTGATGAGATAACGCAAGTTGTGCTTCGCTGAACCATGGTCACGTCGTATCCCTTCTCGTAGAAATCCTGGGCGATATCATGCCCCGAATTGCAAGACCCGACGACAACCGCCTTCTTCCCTTTACTGGTGTGAAGTGCACCTTTAAAGTCTGAGCTATGACAGAGTCGATCCCCCTTGAAGCTGTCAAGTCCAGCCAGGGGCGGAACATATTTCTCGCCAGAGTGACCTGTGGCCTGGATGATATGGCGTGGGTGAACAGTCCTCGTGGAAGTAGTACCGTCGGCATTCCGTCGCTCGAGAACGACCGCCCATTGCTTTCCGTCCCATGTAGGTGTCTGCAATGCTGTCTTGGTCCAAACATTCAGCTCCAACAGTATAGCGTATGCTTCGAAGAACTCGGCGAGTTTGTCCTTCGGAGTGAAGACTGGCCAGTGGGCTGGAAAGCTGATGTATGGCATATGGTCGTACCAGACCGGATCGTGGAGGACAAGCTGATGATATCGCTGGCGCCAGTTATCCCCGATTCGATCATTCTGGTCAATTACGAGGGTGTCCACGTTGAGCATCTTTAGTCTGGCCGCGGCCGTTAGGCCTCCTTGACCGGCGCCTATACAGATAATTCAAGTCAGCGGCGGCTCGATAATGTGATGAGCAACATACCAATAATCAACACAGCTGGGCCCTTTTCATTGAACCCTGCCTCTGTGTTTCGTCTATCCTGCCAGTTCTTCCGATCAGGCCGCCCTCCATGCTCGACGCCCTTGCTGCGACGTCCATTCAGTGGCTCTTCATGCCCCTTCAACTCCACCAAGGAGGTAAAGAACGTGAGAATCTTCCAGTCGCCATTCTCCTCCACCAACCGCACGATTCCACGGCCCCGACCGAACTCTAGGTCGATCGTCGTGAAGAACTGAATCCCATATGAGTTCCCCAGCCCGTCGAGCGCGCAGGCTGTCGGGCGGCGGAACTCTGAGGAGCGATCGAGTTCGATTTTCAGAGCGCGGTAGTGACAGTTGAGGAATAAAGCAATATTATCGCGGCCTTTTGCGGTGTGCAAATCCCACTGGAGACACAGGTGGTCTCTCCAGTAGCCATCAGCGAGGAATAACCCCGCAACGGTCTTGGAGTCTCTCTTGGCAAAGGCATCGTTGAAGCCGTTGACCACGTCCTGGGCAACGACTTCTGCATCTTCTGCAGACAGATTCGACGGTGCAGTCGCTGGGAATGTCCCCAGGGGGATGTTGACAGCCATGATGTTGGTCTTTGGCGGAAGACGAGGGGCATGGGGGGTAAGCGTACTTAAGGGCGACAATTCGGAATCGTATGCCGCGACCCCGCATATACCAGAGTCTTACTGCGTCTTCTTCTTCTTTGTCCTCGTTGACCGAGAGCACCAATCCGGAGCTCCTCCGGCCGATTGCACATCATGGAAAGCGACTGGACCAGAGGGCATGCAGTGTACCCACCCAAAGTCCGGGGTATGAGACACCGGTGTGTCGATCCCCGCTGCCACCGCCAGGCATGGGCGTCCCCTTTTAAGACAATGCTTTGTCGTGCGTTCCCAATCCATTTGTTATGCCTTCTATTCGCGTTGTATGCTGCCTCTTATCATGGCTGCGAGCGATCATACGGAAGCTGGTCTCGACGCCAAACAAGACTTTCGAGGGGACGAGAATATCCGGGAGCTGGGCTTGGAAGATGCACAGGCTGAAAGGAGGTAGACCGCTGATTGCTGAATTATTGCCTGGTGCAGTACTGACATCTCTTTCCCAGACTTGTTAGGAAGCTTGACAGACGGCTGCTCCTCCCCACAGCCATCATATACCTCCTCTGCTACCTGGACCGATCAAACGTTGGTATGCTGTCCCTGTCGATGTGAAGCTTTAGGTTTAACGCGTCCAGGGAATGCCAAGATCATGAATTCGACGACAAACGACACCCTCATGGAAACAAATAGCATTTCCGACCATCAATACACAATCGCCATGATGGTTTTCCTGGTCGCATACTCCGTCTTTGAAGCTCCCAGCAATCTTGCCCTCAAGCTCTTCCACCCGCATCGATGGCTCGGTTTCCTGGTTGTTGCCTTTGGTGCTTTCTGCACAGGCATTGGCTTCACGCATACATTTTCCGAACTGGCGGTGCTCCGCTTCTTTCTCGGTGCTGCTGAAGCCGGCGTATTCCCAGGTATTTTTACCAGCTGAGAGAGTATTCGCGGACTGACTCGAGAAGGCATGGTATTCTACTTTACCTTCTGGTATAAACCGGGCGAGCGCGCAATCCGAATCGGCGTTTTCCTGTGCAGTGCTACGCTCTCTGGTGCCTTTGGCGGGTGAGTGTATTTTTTTTTTTTTTTTTTTTTTTTTTTTTTTTTTTTTTTTTTTTTTTTTTTTTTTTTTTTTTTTTTTTTTTTTTTTTTTTTTTTTTTTTTTTTTTTTTTTTTTTTTTTTTTTTTTTTTTTTTTTTTTTTTTTTAGAATTTCCTGTTATTGCTTCCAATACGTACTGATTCTTCAGCGCGATCGCCTACGGCGTTGGGCATCTGAATGGTCATCTCGGTCTCGAAGGCTGGAGGTGGCTTTTCATCATTGAAGGAGTACCCAGCAGTGAGTTGACGCTTATTCGGCTCCAACGCAAAGATTGACTGGGATCCGTAGTCGCTGTTGGTCTTCTGGTGCTCTTCTTCTTTCCGAGCTACCCCGAAAGAGCTGGGTGGTTGACAGCTGAAGAGAAGGAGCTCCAAGCCCGCCGCCTGGGAGCAAACCGCTCGTCTGGGTACGCACTCAAACCACCTTTACAGGGCATCTACTTACCCCGAACAGGGAGGACAAGATCAACTGGCCTGACGCAAAGGAGGCGCTCTGCTCGATCCCTCTTTACGTGCACTATTTGACTTACTTGACCATTGGCACTGGAGTGGCATCTTTGGCCTACTTTGCCCCAACCATCATCGAGGGACTGGGCTACAGCGATCTTCAGGCACAGCTGTTTACGGTACCTCCGTATGGTATTGCGTACCCCATCACTCTTCTCATCGCCTGGCTTTCCGACCGTTTCAAATCTCGTGGTATCTTTGCAACGTGTTGCTGCGCCATGGCATCTATTGCTTTTATCATCCAAGGTAGCCCTTACCCTCTCCCTATATCTATACTCACTAATCCATGCCTAGCTGCCCTCCCCGCAGACGCCTATATCGCTCGCTACGCCTTTCTTGTCATTGCCACCATCAGTGTCTTCGGCGGTCTCCCATCGATCAATGCATGGGTCGGCGATAACGTCCGCAATACAACAGCTAGTTCACTTGCTATCGCGTTAAACATCGCATTCTCGGGGCCCGGTCAGATTATTGGAGTATGGATTTACCGGTCGCAAGATGCGCCCGCGTACCGTCTGGGACATGGCGTCAATGCGGCTATGGCGGCCATTGCTGCGAGTCTTAGTCTGGGGTTGACCATCTACTATCGCCGGTTGAATAGGAAGATTCAGGGGACTGGGAAGACGCCGTATGTTAGTTAGTCTGCTGACAGATTCATCCACATTTGAGGCTGCCCCTCATCTATTCCCAAAGCGTTACAGATTGCATTGGCGAGTACTCTTCCAATGGTTCAAGATACATATTCCCTCCAACACTTTCCCAGGCCATGGCAATAATCATTTACACATCATACTCCACCTCTTGAACAGTCGGGACCCGATCAACCTTCATCTCAAAGAACTTCGCAACAAGCTTCACAACCCAAATAACCTGCACCTTCTCCGGACTCACCCCCAACCTCCTAGTCCCCCGAATATGCCAATGCGTCTCCAGCCTCAAATTTTGAATCATAATTCCCGGAAGGACGACAAGCTGCGTATCCAAATCATCCAAAACCGCCCGATCGGACAGGTAAAATCCATACGTAATTTCCTTGCTGATCCAGGTGAAGTCTTTGTGCGCGTCGAAGAGACCAAGCGTGTCACTTGCATTCCGCGCATAGATCCTATTGTACCACCCCATCGCGCGCTCATGGTTTGCCTCGTCGGCTTGCCAGTTTTCTCGGGTCGTGTTGTAATCTCTATCCTGGGGCTTTTCGACCTTTGCAATAGCGAGAATGGACTCGATGGGTTTGCACACGCCCACAATGGATATAGCCTTTACGAGGGCTTCGCGGAGGCGGCGGATGATGGTCTTCCTAGACTCCGGTGTCGCATTATCGGGCTTGTTGATTAAGTAGTTGTAGAGATGGTGGGCTTGGTCGGGCTCGGTGCTGGCGGTTATGGTTGTGATTGCGAGGATGTACCACCGGTCAGGATCGAAGCCTGCAGCTGAGAATTTCTGCTCGAGGCTTTGGAATAGGGCTTCCATTATCGTAATCTTTGGATTTATAGGATGAGAAGTTTCTTCAGAGTCGGATGTGGTTTCGCTTATGCTTATACTAGTCTCATTCTGCTACCACGGGGCGGCCAGGATAGATATGGAAAATAGACCTATCGTCATACGAACTACAGCCATCTTGCAAGCTTAGGAGATCTTCGGGCCCTCGGGGAGTGCTGGTAAACGTCCGACCTAATATTCAGTATACAGAGTAACGGGGCCTTGGAGGAGGCAGCCACCTTTACCTCGGCCAAGGGGTATAGATAGAGCCACAGAAACTTACCAGCGACGACCACCCCTCTGGCGCAATTGCCCCTGTAGACAACCGTTGTAGAGTACGTATGTGCTCCAATCGGTGTATCAACCAGCACTGAACCATGCAAGACACTTCATCATGCATGAAGCTGTGCGGGGTAAGCTCGGAGGGGGGTCCGGCCTCCGGATCGCCAAAACAGAACTCCCACCATGTAGAGCTCAATTGACAATGAGCGGAGTTACCCCGAGATATGCAAAGCAAGGATATTCCTTTAGGCATTGGGATATCTACAGAGCAACTGATAGCTAAATCCCTCGGTCTGATCTCTTCAGAGTTCAGCCCGAGGCGTTCTACCTCAAAACAGCAAAGCGAGTGAGCGTGGAAGCAAGCATGACATCTACCGAGCCTCAGGAGAGCACACTTGCTCAGCTAGCTGGAAAGACGGTCATTATCACCGGAGGCGCAGGGGGCATTGGGGCAGCAACAGCAAAGGTCTTTAATGAACATGGGGCAAACGTCATCATCGCAGACATCCCCAGTTCCTGCGACCTCGCTGAGAAGGCGATCGCCAGCTTCCCATATCCCGAAAATGCCATTTTCATCTCCGTTGATATCCTCAACTGGGAGCAGATGTTGAGTCTCTTCCTCAGGGCGGTAGACCGGTTCGGCACGATCGACACCGTCATCGCGAACGCTGGTATCATGGAGAAGACGGAGACGCTTGATCTCGAGAGCACAGATGAGCAGGGAAATCTGCTTGAGTCGACTGGTGCATTCAACGTTATTGACGTAAATGTCAAGGGGACACTGAACAGTAAGTCCGTCCGTATCCCAGCATCTAGATAGAAGCCAACAGGAAAATAACAGCCCTACGTCTCGCAATGCACCACATGAAATCGTCCGCTTCCACCAAACCCACGGGCCGGAAATCAATCGTCCTAGTCGCCTCAACCTCCGGGTACATGGGCGGCACCGGTGTCTCAGCCTACGTCTCCTCGAAACACGCAATCATCGGTCTCTTGCGCAGCTCACATACCACAGCCGCAAAACACGGAATCACAGTTACCGGCGTTGCGCCGTTTTTCACGTATACAAATATCACCGCCAAGGCCGGCAAGCAGTGGCAAGCAGACGGCCTGAAACCTAGTACAACGGAGGATGTCGGGTTGGCGATTGCGCAGAGCTCGGTTCAGGGAGATGGCGGGAGCTGTACTTTGGTATGAATCCTCTCTTGGCCATTCGAGAAATGAGACCAGAGCCCAGCTAATTCATGGAAAGATCGCGGGTCCGTACCGCAAGGAGATGGAATCGAGTCGAAGCGAAGTCATGCCGCAGTGGTTGGGTCGGGATACCTATGATTTCTTTCAAAATGCTTTCAGAATCATTTCCAGTAGTGGAGGGTATAATCTGCCCAAAGCTGCTTCCAAAATATGAAGGACTGTCTGAGAAGTGTATGCATCAGGCGAATCCATTGTGTACTTGTCTGGGCTGAGTAGCCCTCTTGTCAGCCTCAGGCACCAATTATTTTCTCTCTTCTGTTATCAACAAAAGAAAATTTGGAGCAGCGACAGTCAATAAAAAAATGTTTATATACCGGTCTACAATTGGTTTATATAGTAACGCTACATCCTAGGATTAGATATTTTGATTTATGGCGAGATGGGGGGCCATCTACTGTCTGGCGAGTTGCCTAGGACAAAAATATATATCTTCTGCAACGCTCTTCGGGGTCAAGTTGCCACGCACTCAAGGTAAATTTATACACCACACATCGTCTTGATCTCATGCTATCTGTAGACTAGGTAACAACTCGATAGGTTAGTTCGACTTGAACTCGCTCACAACCCTCTGAATAGTCTCCTGGACACTCTCCTCCCTCAGTCCCAACAAGCCATTCGCCAATACCCTATCCTTTGCAAAGTTGGATTTCAAACCAGGAGTGATACCGTAGGGAATAGCGCGAACGAGCTGCAATGCACCGTCGAAGTCGCCTGACTGGAGCTTCTTGGAGCCTTCGGCGACTTGTGCATCAGTCGTGGTATGCTGTAGAGCCCAGGAGGAAGACGTCGTACTTTCGAGTGCCGCAAGGATCTCGTTCTGGGAGGTCTCGACTGAGGAGATGTACAGGTACTTATTGGCGGTGGCCTCAGGGTGTCTCAAGACGGAGACGACAGCATCTTCGAGTTGCTTCTCGTTGGTGAGAGTGAATCTCTTGTCACCGTTGTCCCAGATGGTGGCCGATCGAGAAGCAATATCGAATTGAAAGAAGCGGTTCGTGATGCCCTTTGCAGAAAAGCATCAGTGATTGCTTCCTACCCAAGAATGAAGGACACCTACCCAATCGAACAAGCCCGAGGTGGCCACCCCAGTCCAGGAGAAGGAGTCCGATTCCTTTGACCTCAAATATTCAATAACGTCCTTCTTTAGGAAGAACAAAGGAAGCAAATTGTTGACAGTGTCGTTCAAGGTATCCGCCGAGAACTCGGACGGGAGAAACCTGCATACACCGGCGGCGATAGCAGCGTCTACGTACTTCTTCTGGTCAGCGAAACCAGTTGCACCAACAGCAGAGATGACCGCATCCTGGCCCTTGAAGGCTTCCTGTAGGTCTGCACTGGAGAAATCGGACGTGCGGACAATGACGCCGGCAGGGAAGGTTGCGGCGCTGGAGCTGCGAGTCAAGACAGTAACGTTGAAATCAGAGGCATGAAGAAGACCCCTGAGGATTATTTGGCCGATGTTACCGCTGGCCTATATTATACCTTAGCACGGCTCATAAGAGTCATAGGATTAGAGCCTACCCCGATAAGAGCAATGTTCTTGAATGTAGAAGTCATCGTGGGCTGGGAAGATGAAGTTGGAGGCTAAGAAACTGAGCAAGATTGATTCTGCAGACTAGTTATGAGAATAGAGAACTGTTGAGCTCCCTCATCTCGGACGAAGATACCAGCCTTTATAGACATTTTGCGTGATTCCAGGTGTATCCATCATGATGAGTTACTGGAAGCCTGAATAAGCGTCGCTGAACAATACTTCGGACAATTCCTCCGTTCTCCGCTTTAGCCAATAGATAGACCAAATATTATTACTCATTCTTCATGACCGGAGCAAGAGGCTCAATCGCCTCCGCCGCAAATCTCTACGCAAAGACTCATATGGAAGCACTTTGCGGGGAAACCAAGTATACTCAGAAGATCCTAGAGCCGCATCTCTCATCCATGTACGCAGGTGAATTTTAATAAACTGCAGGATGCGAGTGAGGATATTCTCCAAGATAGATTAAAGACTTAGCATGCTCCGAGGTGGTATAAGCTAGTAACAAGTTAGTGGAGCTAGATTACACAAAGTTAAGCTTATAGCTCAAACAGGACTAATCCATCAGCTTTAAACCTAAATAGGACGCAAAGATGAAGACTCAAGGCCTGCGTGACAGTCGGATACATCAGACAGGTTGCCAGATGGTAACATAATTGATCCTGGTCGAGTCGGTGAGCTGGACTCATCCCCGTCCTCCGCGCAATGTTCTCCGTCATCCCAATGCCGCAATGCCGTTTACATACACCGAAGTAACGATCATTTGGCCTTTGAACACGGTCCATGAGCTGAGAAATGCCCCGTCGAGTAATTGCCCCGGGCCGCTCCTGCCTCGAATGCCGCCGCCGCAAGATCAAGTGCGATAGATCGCACCCTTGCGCCTACTGTGTCAAAGTCCGCGTTGAGTGTACATACCCTCCGCGACGAGCTTCTAACAATGGCAATGACGAGGTCACGAGTACGGAAAGAATAAGAACCCTTGAGTCAAAATTGAAGGCTGTTGAGAAGCGTCTTTCCGAGATCGAGGGCCCGCCGAGGATGAGGACATCTGCCACCACAACGTTAGGACGTGGCCGTGAGAGCCAACAACTAGAGAGTAGGGAAGCCCTACGGCAGAGCTCGGTGTCTGCATCTGCATCGCATTCTCACTCTGTCGCTGCAAAGTCAGCGACGCTCCTGACACCGCAGCCAACTATTGATCTCAGCGTCCTTTATCCAGACCCCTCTACGGTTGCGCTTCTCTGGCAAAAGTACTTGGAGGTTGTCGATCCCCTTGTTAAGACATTTCATATCCCGAGTGTGCAGAGGCTGGTCGTGAAGGCGATCCGTGGTCGAGATAACCTAGACTTGATTGCTCAATGCCTTCTTTTTGCGATCTATTATGCGACTATAGCATCGATTTCCCCAGCCATCTGTAGGATAGAGTTTGAAGAGGAAAGACCAGCCCTATTGAAACGGTATGAGCGGAGCTTTAGCCGCGGCCATGGCCAAATTGCTAACTGTCCCAGATATCGCACTGGCGTTGAGTACCTTCTTTCCCAGATGGACCTCCGAGGGTCGACCAACATGACGGTGCTGCAAGCATTTACTATCTATCTGGTGAGAACCGCCCTTCGTCGTTGCTGGAGAGCTGCTGAAAGGTCAGACAACCGGAAGATGCGATGAAGACGGGCCCGACGTCTACGCCCTTGTTGGGCTGGCAGTCGGAATGGCCCTGAAAATGGGACTTAACCGGGACGGAGAAGCACTCGGACAGTCTCCCTTTGAAGTGGAAATGCGACGTCGACTATGGTGGCAGCTGTTGATCCTGGACACGCGTGTTGCAGAGGACCATCAGTCAGAACCATGTATTCTGGAATCCTCTTTCAACACACGGTTGCCATCGAACATTGCATCTGCAAACCTACATCCTGAAATGAGTCGACTAGCGATTTGTGGCCACGGTCGGACAGAGATGCTATTTAGTTTGGTACGTTTTGAAGTCAGCTACTTTGCCCGCCAGATGGTCTTCTCCGATGTATTCGGCAACGCAAATGCATACGCAACATTGTCGACGGTTCAGAAAATCCTCGCGATCGATCTCTTTCAAGAGCGCGTCGAGAACCAATACCTATCGCATTGCGATGAGGGCATACCGCTCGACAAGATCACCACACAGTCAACCAGGCTCATCTTAGCGAAGCTCAAGTTGATGGCCACCGGCTTCATGGACGACATCTCTCAAAACGACCGGGAAACTTCCCGGAGGGCTTGGATGAACCTATTACAAGATGCTGAAGGACTACGGGGATATGAGGACGGGAAGCAGTGGCTTTGGCTGTTTCAGACATACATTGAGTGGGATGCGCTCTTACAGCTACTGCTGCACCTTCGTGATAACCCAGTAGGGGAGGACGGAGATCAAGGGTGGGAAACAGCCTACAGAGTCTATTGGCATTGGAAAGGTTACAAGTCTGCACAACGTGATGAACGCTGGAAGCGCATTGAGCAATTACGATCGGAAGTGCTTGCTCTGCGAACTCAATTGGCCATGGCCTGAGCGCAGGCTTCAGAAATAGAAATGAGCAGTGACACTCTACATGTTTCTGGCTTGTTGATTTCCCACACATCAGCTTTCCAGAAACGACTGCTTGGGACTTGGACGGTCTTTGTGGTTCAAGCAAGGTGCGGCAAAGCGCCCACCGGCATAAAAGGATTCGCGGGGTTTGTTCCGGTGGGAGCGTAGCCTCATTTCCTGCGCCGGAGTTTGGCTTCAAAGATTTGATCAGTGACGTTGAAGACGTAAAGACCACCGGTTAGAACTGCCAGCCTAGAACCGGCGGGATCGGGTAGGTGGGATGCATACTATAAGACCACCAATGCCTTTAGTAATGCGGAAACCCAAAGTCGTCGCGTATAAAGGTCTTGTTCTACGCCAGTATTCTACAAAAACCCCATCGTATTATGCACTCCAATTGAATCACCACCATGTCTGACATCAAATTCTTCTTCGCCTCCGGCGCCTGCTCCCTATCACCCCATATCCTCCTTCACGAAGCCGGCCTCAACTTCGAACCAATGCAAATCAAGCGCGAAGAGACTGAAGTCGTCTTTCCACCAGACTACTACAAATTAAACCCCAAAATGCGCGTGCCCGTTATCGTTGTCGACGGTGAAATCATCACCGAAAGCCCTGCTGTCTGCACAATCATCTCGCAGCTCTCGCCCGGAAAGAAGTTTATGGGAAACACACCCCTTGAGACGGTCAGAGTCTACGAATGGATGAATTGGATCTCCGGCACCCTGCACGGCACTGGGTACGGCCACCTCTTTCGTCCCTGGCGCTGGACCACGTCTGAAGACGCCAAGGTCCACGCAGAAATTAAAGAAAAGGGAAAGGAAATTGTGGCCAACTGTTTCGAGCACATTGAAAGCCGACTGAGGGAAGACGCAGTGTTTGCGGTTGGGGAGGAACTTACGGCGGTAGATACGTTTCTGTATTCGATGTATCGATGGTCGACCTACGCTGAGCTGGACTTGGGCCTGTATTCGAAGTTCGCGAGACTGGTCAGGGAGCTTGAAAAGAGGGAGAGTGTGAAATCTGTGTTGGAGAAAGAGGGGTTGCAGGCTATTTCTGCTCTATAATAGCGTCGCATTGATGAATAGGAGCTCTTAAATGAATCCTAACGCGGTCGAACTACCTTGATTTACGATCACACTACATCAATCAGCTGGATTTAGTCCGAAATCTATTAATATGGCACCTAGATATCTTCTGTGTAGGCAATGCCTCCTTGTCAGTTACAGACCACCGAACCACGACTTGTATACCCAGCCGCCAAAAGCACACAACTTCATAATTCTAACGGACATCAATAAGGCCATGGGGCCGCCGTGGTTTTACTCCAATGTTCATGTTTAGACTCTACTAGGCAATTGGCACAGTAATACCAGGACGGTCACCGTGCATACGTTGGCGCTAGCAAATATCAACCGAACAGAAAGGTTAATCACATACCCCAAAGACATCCACAAGATCTCACCTCTGCGTTCAAGTAGCATGCGGTAGGTCCCCCGTGTATTGGTATACAATTAGCATTGATTTGTCGGCGACTACTGTCAAGCAACCGGTGCAAATGGCTCACAGAGAGACAGAATGCCCATCTGACAGAAAATGGGTGCTTTGACTAGCCGTGTCGTCGAGCCATGATTGACTGGTGATAGTGGAAAGTTCAAGTTATCTAGCTGGGCGGAAACTCAACTTCGAATGATCTATTCGTGCGTTAAAAAAAGGCCGGCTAAATATAGCCGCCGGCAAAAAGACCAAAAAGACTTGTTTCAAATGCCTTTGGAACAGCAGTTGCTACCAAGATGGTACACTCCCACTCAGCCCTGGCCAGGAGGGGGAGCTGTAGATACGCTGGAGGCTGCATCAGGAATGCTTCATGCGTGCAAGCTATGAGAGTTCTAGTAAGGGCTACTCTGAGAACTCGGCCTGTGGATACGTAAGTGACCGCGCGTCGACTATAGGGCTTGATATCGATATTAGGAGAAGAGAAGATCTGGCAGAGATCCGATATACATATTCAGGAAGGAATTGAGACAAAATGTTGCATTAGACTTCAACGCATAGTATACTGCCTTTGAAAGACATAATTGCAATCCATGTCCACATTATTCATTATGTTTCATTATGGAAATTCATAACTTCACAGGTTCGGCACAATCAGCGTCTGCTGCTTTACGCACTTCACTGCTTCCCGCACAGCCGACTGGCCCTGCTCGATAGCGCCGTCAATAAATCCTCGCCATCCATCTGCCCAATCTGCACTGGCAAAGATAATCCGCCCATGAGGCCGCTGTAGTTCCGCGAGGTATCTGGACGCACTGTTCGGACCCCAACACGCCCAGACTCCTTTAGCATATGGGTCATTCATCCAATCGTGTGTTGCATAGGCGTCGACGCTAACGTTCGGGTTGACATTCTTCTTGAATTGTTCGAGGATATGCTTCGAATCCTTCTTTTCGCCGAGCTTACCATTGTATCCAAAACCAATGCACCATGTCCCTGATGGTCCTGACGGCTGAGTTCCATTGTGGTCAGAGAACGCGAACAGGAAGCTCGAGCCGCTGTAGCCGTCGCCAGTCCAGAACCAGCCTAGGAGTGTCTCGCGAAGCTTGAAGTGGATTTTTGCCCCTTTGTTGATGTGTCCTTCCTTGACAGCTGCTTGTCGCAGATGGGAGAGCGGTGGACTGAACTTGATATCACTCAGACAGTTGCTAAAGCCGTGGTCAGTACAGGCAAACAGGTTGCAAGATTATATCGATCGCTTACAGTGGGATGGTAGAGACGATGGTCTTTGCTCGAACCTTCCGATCTTGCATAGTTGTCACTTCCACACCGTTGGCGCTCTGACGAATCTCAGAAACAACTGTGTTGAAAACTCTATCTCCGGCATACTGCTCGAAGATTGCCCTTGCCAAGGCAGTCATGCCCCCGTTCCCTAACTTATAAATGCCCGCCATCTCGAATACTCCGGCGATGCTGTGACCACCCAACGCATACCATCGCAGGGCTTCCACGAAGCCAATGTCCCTTGCCGGTGCACTCCCGAAAGTACTAATATTCGAATCAAACAGTGCCTTCTCGCGCTCGGGGATTTCATGCAACGCATCCAACCGGTCCTTGACACTGAGGTTGTCATACCGTTTCCAAGGCGCAGGTTCCCGCAACGAATTGTGCGGATACGGCATCAGATCCCTGCTATCGAGGCCATCAATAGTGAACACCCTCTGCGCGACACGCTCCAGCGCAGCTGCAGCCTCAGGTATCGACAAATCCTCCATAACTCCCGAAGCCGAAGTAAACGACTGGCGCTCAGGCGCGATAGTCCCAGCGGAGGTTTTCAAATCCTGGTGTAGTCCACACCGATGAAGTTCAGTATATAGATGCGGCTGCGCCCAATGCACCCATGTGCCACCCATTTCAACTTCCTCGCCAAGGACCTTCGCAGTCCAAGTGCGGCCGCCAATTCGGTCACGAGCTTCCACAAGAAGGACATCGAAATTGTGCCTTTGGGATAAGTCGCGAGCGGCTATGAGGCCTGCGAAGCCGGCACCAATGACGATGGCATCGTAGTTATCTTTTATCTTTTGGGAACCATGTTGCACGGCGTCGGTGACGAGGCCCTCTGTTATCTCGGTTGGTGTCCACAAGAATCCTTCCCTCGTGCGAGGCATGTTTGTGAAGACAGTTTGTAAATTGCAATCGAGCCGTTTGTTCTCCGATCATCCTGGTGGCCACGGCTCCCCGAAAGAACAATTTAATCCTCTGACAAGTGATGGAATAACCTCGGAAGGCCATCTGCATTCCGACATTGCTGTAGTCAAAGTATTGGTAATTTGCGATTGGTCGAGATTCGCGTCGATGATTTGCATAAGCAGTCATCCCCGCGCAACGCACCTTTTTGCCTAATTGGGATGGACGCGTTTCCACGCACCAGCAATGAGATTAGAGAGCTTTTCCTTTTCCGTACCTAGAAGGTCGGCTCAGGCTTACAGAAGAACACGTTTGGAACACCGGGCAGTCCGGGCAGCTTGAAGCGCTCCGTCTTGTCCTTCACTTGGAACGGCATGATGGCAAAAGCTATGGCAGGAGGGTAGGCAACGACCTAACGGAAGCGCGTGGTAAACTTACGATGCCGATGCGCGATTCTTATCAATGATGCTCACCCAATCGCATCTTGTGGAGCGTGGAGGAATGCACTATTTTCCCGAATGGGGGAATACCCAGGGGCCGGGTGGGCCTGGCTACCATGACAAAGCATGTTGGTAAGTATAACGAGAGATGGTCGAGTTATAGCACTGCTGTCACGATATGGTTCGAGTAGTATTGGTACATTCTCTCATCCGAACACTGTCTCCAGCTTCTCCTCCACCATGACTTCAGTCCACTGAACAAAATGCTCGGACCCTGGGCTCGCTGCTGCTTGAAGATCACTTCTGGCCCAAACCCTTTCCACGATCTCGGTAGCTCGTGAAATTGCCGTTATACCGACATATCGGAGAATATGCTGTAGTCTAGCTCTGACAAAATCTCGCCACTGCAGCTGGACATCCTCCTGGCCAGCAATTAGATGGATATCGGCGGAGAGTATGTGCCAGGAAGAAAGGCCCTCGCTATAGTGGGTGGAACCGGCGCGGGCGGTTTGCAGGGTGCTCCCAGCTATGATCAGTGGGAGCACCAGGAGGCAGTTGATACCGGAGGTCTGGGGGACCGCCGCAACGAGGGACAGACAAGAGGTTGCCATGGCGAGGATCTTTAGTCCAGACGTAAGTCTATTCTCCGCTGCTGTAATACGGCCGGCATCATGGAGGGGTCTTTCAAGCAGCCCTGGGAAACTTCTGTAAAGCTCTATTAAGGTAGCGAGTCTGTATATCTGGGCCAGCCTCTGCAAGTGGATAGCCGGTGTTGCCGCATCACCCGTATCTTCTATCAAATCCTTTCGTGGAATCCGGTAATGGAAAATGCTATGCTCTGTTTCTCTAGCTGATTGTAAGAGCCCTTTCCTGATCTGACTCCCGACGTCGGTGGCCGTGCCGGTTATTGACAATTGATCTGTCAAAGAGAGTTGCCTGACCAGAGATCCAGTCCTAGCCAGATAGGCAAAGAGCGGAGTGCATACCCCCGTCCACGGGTTGGGGCAGGTCTTGGAGCTGCTGCCTTGGCAACAATGAGCATTTAGGTACGCCGTAGCGTCAATCGGCTGGTTAATAAGAAATGATGCCATGGCTTCCCAGTAAGCCATGAGACCAACGATGGTGCCTTGAACTTGCTCTCCACCTCCTGGCGTCAAGAATTCCGGGTCCTCTTGGTTGTTCGATATCCATCGCTTGAACAGAATTCGGGCTCCGTGAAGGTGAGTGATCCCGAGATATGACGGGTTATGCCAGGCCTATATGTCGTCAGCTGCACGGTCTCAAAGGCTGTTAAGAATATGTTCGTACCTCGGTCATTCCCAGCAAGATACTTCCCAGAAGAGCTTCGAGCGGCTTGGTTCCTGAAGGACGGTGCGCGCCTACTGTATCCTTAAATACCGCGATGTCCGAGTTCAAGTAGGACGCCGCTTTCGATCTATGATCTAATGCTGCATCTTGGGCGTCACCTATACTGGATGCAAGATGAGCAGCGGACATTGAGAGAACGCAATGATAAATGAGAACAGAGGAGCTCATCAGGCGGCCTACTTCCTGACGGAAGAAGTTTGCATTAGAATCCACACACGAATTGATACGACACACTTGTACGTAGTAATGCCGTGATATCGTGGTTTCATGGTCCTCGAGGGACGAAGGTATCAAAAGTTGGTTCGTATATTCCGTCCATCCAATCGACCCACAAGCTCTTTCGGTATCAGGAATAACCCTGTAGCTTCCAAGTAGCGGATCCAGGGAGTCCAAATCCATCGGGTTGCCCCAGGGGTACGCGTCACTACAGTCCGTGTCCCAGGCTGAACTCGTAGAGAGATTTCTGTCATCGACCGTGTCATATCGAGCTTGAACTTCCAGATCGCCAGCCCCGTCTTGAATAGAGAAGTCTAGTGCCGTTGAAATTGACGACGACATAGGGAATTGTGGAGGTCCCAGCAAACCATCGATTTCAGATGGCCCCAGATCTCGCGTAGGCGTCCGCTCCGTAGACCTTCGGCCATTTCCTCCGAGTTCATATTTAGAAGACCATTTTAACACACGCGTGTATCCGGGACACTCAAATCCTCTGCGGGTACACTGATTACAGTGGGGAGCACTCTCGTCGCATTTAATCTTCTGCAGTCTTAATCAGAGGTACCCAGATCAAATAATATACCTTGACTCACCCTTTGCTTGCATCGGGAGCAGCCAGCTTCAACTGTCAGACCGCGGTTGCCTGAATATTGGACACGGGCTACTCACTGCGGGTTTTGACCCTGTTTCGCTGCACTCGTCCAGACATGGAGGAGATACGCCGGGCTGGAATTTTTTAAGGCCTCAAGGACAGGGAAGCTGCATGGCTGTAATGTAAATGGCACCCTGATAGAGCGCGGAGAAACGGTGTTCCCCGCATCAAGCCAAGGTGGACTACGGCGTAGTTCCGCATTTTATAGAAGCCATGCTTACTCCCTTATCTCTTCTAGCTGGGAAAAAGATAAGACACAGTGGGGCATCATTTAATGGAAAATCGTCGGACATTTGTACGCTGAGAAGAGTTGGACAAATGACATGTCGCCTTGTACACAAAGCGGATGGCTGCACAACTGTTTCATAGGAACTACAAACGCCTTAATTCCCCCTTCTAAGCACTGGGAAGAACAATATTCGGACCAGTATACTGCTTCCTCCCTTTCCAGATCCAGTATATCCAACTGAAAACCAGGACAGCCCCGAAGATGAGCGAGGCGTAGTTCATATTCTCCGCGGTCACAGGCTGATACGGTGGAAAGACCATGAAGATAGATGTGTAGCTCAAGTATACGACCGAGACAATGTTGATGGGTATACCAAAACGACCGAGTTTCCAGGGACCATAAGTAAATGCTACATTTGCCGTTGACAGTCGACACCAAAGCATCAAGGCAACCGGGACAAGGTAGGAAACGTGCAGCCCCAGAACAGCAAGTGAGATGATTGCATTGAAAGCTGTTGTCGATCCGATATTAACCAGGCCGAGAAGAAACAGCACAGCGCCTGTTGCCAGGATTGGTCGGCTCGGGATGCCAGTCTTGTTGTCCACCTTGGCAAAGTATCCATGGCAGGGGATGCCTGGAAAAGATTAGCTACACATATCGCCTTGAAAAACACGGGGCAGAAGTACATACCTTTGTCCCGAGCTAACGACCAGACCATACGAGCAGCCGACGCTATCAGCGCAATCGTACCAAGCCAAGCAGTAAAGATGAGTGTAAAAGTCATAGCTGAGCTCGCCGCCTGGGATCCTGTTACGATCCGGAATATCTCAATGATAGGATAACCAGTCGGACTGCCAAGGGCCGTCGTCATATCGCCCATACAAAAAAGCACGGCCAGCAAGAAAGCAAAGCCCATCACGCCATTTATTGCCACTGAGCTGAGCATGCAATAAGGTACAGCCACCGCGGGATTGTCCATTTCCTCACCGAGGTGAATCGCACCTTCATACCCTAGACCCGCTATCAGCGTTTGCCGCCAGCTGTATTTGTAGACAACGCACCCGTCAGAACATAGCAGCTTGATAGCATCCCAATAGACCAGGCAATGCCACTGCTTGACCAGCCGGAACTGTCCTGAAATGTTGTAAAGACGAACTCGACCGAGTGTTTCGCTGGAGCACACGCCCACATCACAATAAAGTTTGCAATAAATGCGCCGATGTGTATGACCAGAGAAACACGCTCAACAATGGAGAAGAACCGGGCCCCCCAGATGTTGATCGCTGTTCCAAGACCAACAAGAGCCCAGTATATAAGCGTGCCCTGCCACCTCACAATTCCACATGTTTCATCATGGAGGACTACGAGGCCTTGGATCATCGTTGCTGCAAGGAAAGGTGCGCTGGCTGCGAAAGCGATCCAACCGAATGTGCCTATATCGAGGAGTCGTTAGTTAGAACCTGTGTTCGATCTTCAAATCGGATCGGTTAAAGCCCACCTATCCATCCAACAGCCCAGCTGAGTATGTTTTTAACTCGCTCAGGCGCCAGCTTAGCTGTGAAATGGTATTGTCCTCCGGCAGTTGGATACCTGGACCTATTAACACCATTCAATTTCTAATAGGAACCTAGTCTCACATCGAGGCTAGCTCACCCAGAGACGCTGCAGTTGCAAGGCTTCCAAGTATTGCCACTATTGATCGATCAGCCAATATGTATTGATGGTACTTGTAGGTTCCACTAACGAAGGAATCCGTAGACCAACGACACCGGGCCTCCGCTCACAAGCCCAGAGACTATTGTACTATGAAGATTCCTCAGCATCATTTGTGTATTGGACGTACTGAACTATACCTTGAAAGTGCCTCCCATGTTGCCATAAGAATCACGGTCATAGAAAGGATGGTCAGGCGCGAAAAGCCTCTCTGGGAAAATTACTGGTGTTAGCGGAATCTTCGATCGGTCAGCTATCTCTCTTTAGGCTTGATACCTTCAATTCATAGGTCTGCCCCTCGCCATGGCTCTTGTTCCGCGCGAGCTCAAGTGTGCCATCGAAGATATTGGCTTCCTTCTTGTACTCCTCGAAATCCATATTTGTGAACGTGTATCTGTTCAGTGGTGGGCAGGGGAGGGCGCAGCCTTATGCTGAGTCTGGTTAAATAGCCACCTATTGTCGAATATGGCCTCGCTTCCCGCTGGCGTCATTCACCATTCGGATATACATATGACATTGATAAGGCTTATCAGGAAAACATATCGTACTTTGCATTGAGATAGGCTCCTGTGGTATATCATCTTACCCTAGCGTCTGCCTCTCCTCATTTTGCATCAGCATCGGGGAGAGACAATCAGTCCTGGGATATTCAGCCAATCGCATCCTAAGGCGAGGGAACAGACCGGTATTCTGTGATGATAAGGTTCCGAGGCCTACTCCAAAACGCGGTACAAATTCCGTACTTCCGAACGTCATATCTCGCTTTTGTTATCATGACGCTCATTGAAAGAAGGTCAGCATGTCCTGCTGTTCCTGGGATGGTTCAAATCGCAGAAAGAATTGACGGCCGGTACTCATATAATTTTGGCTTTTGATAAATACTTAGAGGCCGCAGCGGCCGTAATAGCGAGCAGATATAATGTCTGCGGGAGAGAAGTGACATTTAGGCTTTCAGAAGCAAATACGTCGTTTGAAAGCAGCAATTTTAGCCTTCGTTGTTTTCTCTCTGATCATCCTCATACGAGCGCATAAGATGCGCTGTGCATACCAGCCACACTTTGCAAATGCTAGGGATGGCGCAGCCCATCAGGATGGGAGCAGGAGCATAGAACTGCGCCACATGAAGGTGTATGCTTGTCCACTGGTCAATTTATAGTCGGGCTATGAGGAGGGCGGTCATCACCCTGTCCGTCTAGACGACTGTTTAGGACCTCGAGGACAGTATCACGTCAAAACGGCGACTCAGCGAATGTCTGGCTGTTGTAGTGTCATTGACCCCAACCCTTCCGAGTATGTCGCGTTGAAGATTCTCATAGCCGATATAACGGGCGAGGAATGTTACGAACGAGACAATATATCGCGGTTGCAACAGATTGCGAAGAGGAACCCGTTAATTGAGCGTTCTGTGCGGTTTCCGTTAGATCAGTTCAATATCCAAGGGCCCAATGGCTCCCACCAATGTTTCATTTACCCTATTCCAGGCCTGCCGGTCTCAATTCTTCGGGAAAAGGTCAACGGCATCAATAAGACACAACGAGGCCTCGTGCGCCAGGCGGCAGAGGCCTTGGCTGTGCTTGGTTGAGCTGGCATCTGTCATGGAGACTTCCGGCCATCAAATATCCTCCTCTGCTCACACAACCTGGATTGCATGTCGGAGGACGGGGTCTTCGAATATCTCGAGTACTCATGGACAGCAGACATCCTAAAGGGCTCGGGAGAACTCCATAAAGACCCGCGTGCTCCGCCATACTTAGTTCGTCCCGTCGACTACTACAGGGACAATACCTCCCGGGCGTCTGAGGAATTAACAATCATTGATTCTGTAGAGGTCTTTGAGATGCACAGTCCACTGGAAAGGGTCGAAATTCCTTTGCCCTACGCCGCACCAGATACACAGCAAGTAATATATGGGCGTTAGGCTGTACACTATTTGAGATAAGAACAGACACTCACGCTTATTCACAGTGATTGCTAATTACATGGATGACCATTTGACCCTCGTTGCTAACATATTGGCCCTTTTCCTGAGCCATTGTGGTCATCAAAGGAGAGTCCTCAGGCTTACATCCCGGACGTGCCGATAGAAAATGATCATTTAATCGAACCTCGGACGCTACGGAATGGACTCAAGTATCTGTGGGTCATATCTTCGGCGAAGAGGTATTAGAGGAGTCGGAACCCGTTTACATGCCCGAGGAGGAGCGAGAGCTATTCGCGGATCTCTTCGAGAAAATGTTTGTGTGTAGTATGGACAAAAGACCGCCGGCTGATGAGGTTCTAAAGTACCCTTTATTTGCATATGCGGCGGAGAATGCTTGACATACTCTTACGCAATGAGCGTTTTGTTGCCTTCTGCAATTGAGTCCCCTGTCTGTGCTGTGAATTCAGCTGAAATCTTCTGCCGTTCCGCGAACCCAGTTCCCCCTTGTCAGTAGAGCGACACTGTTCATATAGCTTTTAGTTTATAAGTAGTTTATAGCCAATGCATACGTTGTATATATGAAGCACCCGTTTGCGTTGTACCTTATTGAACATACAAGTTCAGATTCCTTCTAGAACTGCATTAACTAACCTCAAACCCTGCCAAGATGGAAGTCCGGTTATCCCCTCAATTGAGCGATGACGGCCTGTTTGATCAATATATCCGTAACGACCACGAACTTGACATGGAGAAACAGGGTTATTGTCTTGCTGTTAGCGGGATATGGTGAGGCCCTTGTACGTTCTCTGTCAGTCGAGAAGGGTGTGCTTGATCGCCTCGCCAGTCCAGAATCGGCGAAGTATTTCACTGCTGCCGATCATCGAAAGGAGTGGCAGCAGTATGTATCAGCATAGGCTAAGTATCTATGGTTTCTAATTTGGCTATACAGCTGGACGTGATGGTTCTTCTGTTGCAGGTAAGTACCCTCCGGCAGTCTTGATAGATGGCGAGAGGATACTTATTTCCGGCGGGGGGTCAATTTCTTTATATATGGTATATGGTAAATCCACCCATGAGATAACCTTTTTGAAGGGCCTTGTTGACGAGTCTATAGCCGGGTCCCAAGCCGCTGTGATGGACCAAAGACAATTTTGAAATGAGGCTTCCCAACGGGGTACTAATGGCATGCGTGGCTGCACAATGGTGACAGTAGTTTCGCGGCGGGCCGTCTGGATAGTTCATGCAATGCTACTACCTTCTGTCATGCTTTACTCGAGTTAATGGATCATGTCCGGGCTAGGCACACTTTGGGGAGACATTCTCTCATGCAGGAACTATAATAACCACGCCAAATTCAGCTACATATAGAGCCTTTCGGCAGCGAGTTATTGGCGCATTCAGAGGGATCCCAGTGATCGATCCTGTCCAGCCGCGAGGAGGTCTTCCGTATGAGCCCCCTGGTGGACCTGCGATTGACCCGAACTTGTTCAATAGAAATGATGACGGTACCGAGATCTTCATCTACACTCCAAACCCGGTGCCCCCGTGCGAATATTCGGGCGGGCGTTCGTCCAATGAACGAGAGATACGAACGAAGAAATAGAATCCTGATAGACGGGCTTAAGGATCATATCGGAGGGGACCCCAAGGTAAGAACAATGGTCTACCCTCGTGTCCATTACGGGCTTGAGGACGAAGAGGCTATGGCTGCGACAACCCGACGAGGGATGGTTCTATTCCAGTACGACCCAGACTTCGATGGACAGGGGCAGGGACATCGGCGGTGGAGGCTGATTTATGAGCATAAGCAGTATGATGGCCAGGTCTAGGGGATATATGATATGTTTGGTAGTCTGTAGGAGAAGAGGGAGGGGTAGGCGCTTGGCAGAGGGGGTCTATAATTTGAACCAATATCCCCGTCATGCTTTCTTCTTATACGCATCTCTCATCATGCCTTCCTTTCTATCGCTCCCTTCGGAAATTCTCGACTCTGTTTGTGAATATGCCGCTCTGGGATACCGACCCACCCTATCTAACCTCGCGCTCGTGAGTAAACGTTGCTATACAATCACTAGCAAATATCGATTTCAGTGCATCTCGATCACCGTTGATGAGGACCGAGAGCGACTCGAGGAAGAAATCAAGATATGGACTGCTATCCTAGAGGCTGCTTCCGCTTTTACCGCTGTCCGCCACCTGTCAATAATCCCTGCGAGCCCGGAGATCACTGGGTTATATGATTCCGAAGAGCCAGACTATACAGAGCCCGCGGATGACCTGACTCGTGAGGATCAATATTACAACCAGGCGATCTCGTTTCTATTCGGTCACAAACCCGAGTACGAACGCGACGAGGACTGGGAATGCGTTGCTCGTTTCCTTGCTCAGTTATCAAATCTTAAAGATTTGCTCTGGGCCTGGGACACTCTGTTCCCCTTCTCACTGCTCGAGGTCTTGCACCAGAAACTACCTCACTGCAGGCTGCACGACCGAGCCTTCGAGCTGCCCAGTCTCCACCAACACGCAGGCCACCCACATGACATTGACCAACGGGACTACGCCTTGGCTACATCTCCGAACTTATCTAGTGTCCTCGTTCCCATATCAGGGTTTGATGGCGACGGTCGCCTGGAGTACAATAAAGAGGCCGTGATACAATTAGCGAGAGGGCTGGCTCCCAACTTGACACGAGTACACATTGTGCATAGAGGCTTTGGGGCTAGTGCTTCAGACTACGAAACAGTGCACCGAGGACGACCACCCTGGCGAGGTTTCTTCCCTAATGACCCTTTGAAAGGCAGCAACACAGAGGTTTTAGGGCCAGTACGTTTAGAATGCTGGAGTTTGAGCCCATCTATCATGCCATACTTCAAACCATGGGGGAATTGTCTTGACTTTTCCGCCCTTCGAATTCTACATCTATGGGAGGTAACTGCAGAAACTCTGAGGTCTCTGAGCACCCATAGCTTTAACTGTCTAAAAACACTAGCAATAGACCTGGAATATCCAGAGGATCGCAGAGTAGAAGAGTACAGCGTGGAGAAAGCCTCTCATCTGGACGAAGCCGCCAGTGCTTTCCTCTTCGGTCTTCCCCCTCTAGAAAGCCTCCATCTTTCTGGCTTTCCAACACCCGAAAAGACCTTCCAATCAATCCTCCAACACCACGGAGATTCATTACATACTCTCTCACTCATATCACCGGGCAATTCTCTCTCAGCCCTGATTACAGTCAGCCAAATCAAGCAAATCCAAGAAACCTGGCCCAAGATCCGCGACCTGCGTCTTCCAATCCTACGCACACAGGGCAACGTCAGAGAAGTCGCAATCTACAAGGCCCTTGGAGGATTCACCCACCTAACAGATCTCCTCCTTCAACTCCATCTCGTGGCCCACAAGCCCGAACCCGAGGCCTTCGATCACACACCCGCCCCACCAACTATCCCCTCTTCAGAGATGCTCGTAAACCTCGCGGTCGATGAGTCGCTCGCACGAGCGATTTTCATCACAGTTGTAACCGCAGGCGCGCGCTCGCTGCAGCGGCTTAAAGTGAAGAGATCGAAGACTTCGATTCCCTATGATATAGATAGCATTGCGTCTATCATGATGCGGCAATGGGAGTGTACAAGTCTACCGAGGAATGGAAATGAAGACCCTGAGATCAAAATCGGCATGCGGGAGATTGGCGCAAAGGCAAGACTCCTGCATCAGCGTGAGGGTGTTGAGTTGGGGTTATGCGAAGAGGAATTCCGCAAGCTGTGGCCTGCAATTTCTGAGCACTGGGAGGATGATTGGCATAGTTTCCCTTTGGAATCTGGACCGAACTCTGAAATTGAGGGGTAGGGTTTTTTTTTTTTAAACATAATAGCCAGCCTTATATAATGGTTCCTCCCTTGGTGGATTTCATTTACATGTGGGGATGAGCGACAGTGGGCAGTGAGCTTTCAAGCAAACACCTTCGGGTTGCTACAAGTTGGCGGTTTTTGTCCAGATTCTGATTTACAGTTGCTATGCAGTCAATGGCAGAATATTCTTATTCTATCTAAGCGCCGCATGTAATGTATAAAGAGAGATCTCTTCTCACAGACTACGGTGGTATACCTCTGAGTTCGGGTTTTAAAAAGCGATTCTTGATCCGTTCTTATTATATAGCCTGTGGTAGTACGGGTCAAATGCATGCTGAGGTCGTGCATTCCAGAAACAAATCACCCTCTGTCTAACCATCCCCATAGTATAGCAAAATAGCATTGCCTATGAAATATTTAAGTAAGGATCGATCATTTGGGTATGGTCCTTTCTAGCCACATTCAACCAAGCTTAGAGGATGGTCAAGAGCAGACCTGTGCAATTCTACTTGGGATCACCGCGCTACCAGCGGATAGCCAGGGCGAGATTATCGCTTCCCAAATCAAGCCCCTGCTCACAGCCTTGCTGCCCGAAGCGACGGATCGGAACTCGACGGCCTTTGGCAGCCTCCCTGGAGGCTATCCAGCACTTATAAACATCTTCATTGCCAACCCTATGCTCCAGGACGCAGCGCATCAAAATGCCTTGGGAAATATCGCGACTGCATTTGATCGGTCTGCCCCTGCCTATGATAAGGTAACCGACGGAGCCCGTGTACCAGCAGCCATAAGAGAAATGGTCACTCAAAAGCATGCATCGACGGAACAATCTTTAATACGTCCAGCCTCCATTACTCAAGGATTCTCGAAAACAGCATTGGTTGTTGATATGGTACCATTTCTGGTCTCATCCCTACTAGCACATGTCGCTTATACGCTTGCACCTTCATTCCTCCTAGTGTCTCCGCCATCAGGCCAACCCTTGATGTCCTTTGGGTCCTCGACGCGCTCATTGCTCGTATAGTACACGTCCGCTCTACGGAACGGATTGTATGGGGCAGCAAACACAGCGTCAAGTTCCTCTAGTGTCTGACCCTATCGCAACTGAATCAGTTTACGTGTTCACTGTAAGGATAAATCCAGACACACCTTAGTCTCCGGAAGGAAGAAGAATGTCCATAGTAAGGCCACGACCGACACACTACCAAACACCCATCCCACGCCGTAGTGTATATCTTCCATCATATACGGGATGACAAAATTAGTAACAAATGCCCAAATGACGTTCCAAGCGGTCCCTATCGACTGGGTCTTTTCTCGAACTGCGGCGTTGGGGACTTCCGCTCCAATAAGGTATGGAATGGAAGCACCGCCGGCCTAGAAATTGATTCGTGAGTCAGATGATACGGACTCGTAGAAATAGGAGCAGCCTACGTTGTAGAAGAGTTGATAGAGCATAAAAGCTGCAACAATGGTGTTTCTGGTTGTGATGCTTTTCTGGCTCTGTGTCCCGAGACCAGCTAGCACGTACATCCACAGAGTTTGGAAGGCATAACTGATAATAAAGGTGTATCGACGACTGCAGAATTGAAGTTAGTAAATCATCTTATCTGTCGTCACATGGTCACTGACCCCAGTTTATCAACAAAGTACATCGCTATCAGGACGGCCACAAAGCCAAAGACACTGCTAATGAGAGGGTATGTGTACGCTTGATCAGCGAACCCGTTCTGCTGGTAGAATTTGGTCTGGTACGTTGAGACAAAGGCTTGTCCAGTAGCCTATGTTCCACTTGTCAGTCGGATCCCAGCGTAATGAAAAGAGGAATGTTACCTGCTGGAAGAAATAGCAAGCCACAACAATGAGAGTGCGGCGGAGGTTGGTTCCCCGAACGAGGTCTGTCCACGACGCCTTGTGCACCTCTTCGTGAAGGGCTTCTCGAATATCTTGAAGCTCCGCTTCACAGTTGCCATTTGTAGTGTCGTCGTTTGGGCGTAAGCGGCGAAGGGATGCAAGGGCGTCCTCGTCTCGATCTTTCGACAGTAGCCACCGAGGGGAGTTGGGGATGAAGAACGTGCAGAAAATGATCACTGCCAAGGGTACAGTATGGTTAGGCAACAAGCCTCACCGCAGATAGGAGAGTATAGACACTCACAGACAGGGAAAATAAACTGAATGCCCGTCACAGTCTTCCACCCAACACCGTCGGCTCGACTCTCGAATGCTTTGTTGACGCCACTGGCGACGAGACTCCCAGCGACTAGGAAGAGCTGCAAGGACACGACCACAAGCCCACGGAATGATGCAGGAACAATTTCCGACTGGTATGTTCTGGAATCGGACCGCCCGTCAGCTCATTGGACATGATATTTGCAAGTAGAGGGTAACCCACGTTACGTCTACTTCAACCAAGCCGACTGAAATGTAGACGATGATGCGACCAACAATGAATTGTGCAAGACGGCCGGACCCTGGATCCGTGTCTGCAGCGGTGATTTCGACTGTAAGAGTCTCAGCAAGGCGCAAGACCTAGTGGAGAGCAGCCAACTGACTGATCACGCCGATGAGTGAAACGATTGACAGTGCATAGAACACCATCCGGTGCCCATGCCTTTCGATAGCTGGACCTGCCACGAAGCATCCGACAAACTTTCCTATGAAGGCCAGCGAGGACAAAAGCGAGGTGTGCAGGGGGTCGATGGCATAGCTCTCGGTCTGCGGGTCGTATGTGCCGAATTGGTTGACAAAGCCCTAAACAGTCAGTCCCAGTCAAACATGTCTATTCACAATGAGGATGCCGTACCGGATTTCCTAGGATGCCACCAAAGCTGCCAGTGTCATACCCAAACACCATGTCGCCTGTGAGCAAACAGAAGCAGGAGAACAGCAGCATGGGGGTCACCATGGACCAGGCTAGGCGAGTGTTCGCCATGGTACTGCGATGCGGTGTTTCGGTAACTCAACAGGGCACAGCTAACAATATCGTAAAGTCGGCAACCAGCAAGGGATGAATGTCATGGTGGGTCCAGAGACATTCCATGGTCCCTTTTTATGGAAGTCTTCTTGCCAAAGCCTCCAAGAAGACCAAGACAGCCAGGAGAAAGGATCCACCAAAGAGACTACTGTTTCTAGCTGCGATGGCACAATCCCCCCACAACCTGGGGTAATCTGGGTCCAACCAGTGCCATAGAACTGGCTCTGATCTCGCTTGGAATTTTCCGAGCGAGCATCCTGTCTTCCGAGCGGGGTGGTGCTGCTCCGAGCGAGGTCGTTTGTCAAGTACAGCATGCGTCAACCAAATAATCGTCGCATGACTTGGGTATATTAGTTGTCGCAACCCTGTCTCCGCTCTGTCGCTATCGTCAGCTTTTTTTTTCTCAGAGAAGACCAATCCAGTTGGTCCAGGTTGTTGGCCTGCGGTCCGCAGAGTCTCTATACGTATCACGTCCACCGTTCGCGACATGGAGGACTCAAACGCGAAACGGCCCAATTTCCTCTTCATTTTGGCAGATGACCTGGTAGATTCCCCCCCCCCAAAAAAAAAAAAAAAACGACGGAGTTGCCATCGGTTGACATCTTTTTGACAGGGCTTCTCAGACATTGGCTGCTATGGCTCGGAGATCCAGACGCCAAACATCGACCAGCTGGCCGCTGAGGGCACGCGAATGCTGAATCACCACGCCGCTGCCGCCTGCTCACCTACGCGCGCAATGCTGCTGAGCGGTACGGATGCGCATCTCGGCGGACTGGGCTGTCTAATCGAATACAAGCAAAATGCCAAGGGTGCGCAGCGATGGTCCGGAAAGCCGGGGTATGAAGGGTTCCTCAATCAGGACGTGGCTACCCTTCCGGAGATCCTCGAGGACAATGGATACTTTACAGTCATGTCGGGAAAGGTACGACTTCTTTTAACCCGGCGTAACTCCTTTGTTACTGACCCTGCTTGCAGTGGCATCTCGGTATGCGCACGTCACAGGGCCCGTGGGCGCGTGGCTTCCAGAAGGCTTTCGCAATGCTCCCTGGCTGTTGCAACCATTATGGCTGGGAGCCAGTCCAGGACAAATTCCCCATTGGTGGTCGCCCCATCCACGCCGAACAAGGCGAGAAAGTCGATATGTGAGTCGAATTCGCATGGTGACTTCTCTTGGCTAATAAATTGTGCTCTAGAACCCCTAACAAGACTGAAGATTCTGAGGGATTCTACTCAACCGACTACTATACCGACCAGCTGATCCGATACTTGGACGGTCGAACTGACGATGAAAAGTCAAAACCATTCTTCTCTTTCCTCCCATATACAGCACCCCATTGGCCCTTACAATGCTCTCGGGCGCAGCGTGGCAAGTGAGTCAGTTCGATCCTACTACTATGATTATCGCACTGACTGTCGGACCAGATACAAAGGCGCTTACGACGATGGACCGTACGCGCTCCGCGAGCGCCGACTGAAGAGGCTTGTTGAATTGGGCATTGTCGACAAAGATGTTATCCCGCATAAGGTCGAGACCACAACTGTAGGAGCCGAGGAATGGGATACACTCACGCCGGAGGAAAGGAAATTGTCTAGTCGCGCGATGGAGACATACGCTGGCATGGTGGACTCGATCGACGTGAATATCGGCAAGGTCGTGGATTATCTAAAGAGAACAGGCGAATACGACAACACGTTTATTGTCTTCATGAGCGACAATGGCGCAGAAGGAGCGGCGTCAGTGCATCTCAATCCCAGTCTATCGGAATTCCCAGCTAACTTTTCTTCAAAAACCAGGTTAGAAGCCATTCGTAAGTATTAAGTTTGCTTAAACTAACTGAGAATAATCGTCAGCTAATGCCCTTTCAGCCGTTTTGGGGACAGATATCAGAACAGCCATCCACAAGTACTACGATAACTCGTATGATAATATTGGCGCCTACAACTCGTATTCCTGGTAAGCCCCCTCGTCCTTCTTCGATATGTCATAAAGATGTCGCTCACTGAATCTAGGCTTGGTCCATTGTGGGCGCAGGCGTCGACAGCCCCATCCAGACTCTTCAAGTGTTTTCCCTCCCAGGGTGGCATCCTCGTCCCCTGCGTAATAAAGCCTCCCATAAACAATTTCCCTCATCTATCGGCTGGCTCGTTAAATCGACCCTTTACCACCGTCATGGATTTTGTCCCTACATTCCTCGATCTAGCGGGAGTCTCTCTACCGGAGCCTTCGGGAACCGCGCGCCCAATGACAGTTTTTCGAGGCAGGAATGTGCACGCAGTTCGCGGCAAGTCATGGGTACCATTCTTTGCGCGCGGGGAAAGCGTAGAGACAGATGAGGCCTGGGCGATTCATTCTTCCTCGCAGCCGATCGGATGGGAGCTCTTTGCCCGTGGCGCGCTACGCAAGGGAGACTGGAAGATTGTTCACTTTGCAAAGGCGCAAGGAGGTGCAGGCGAAGGCGACGATGGGTGGGAGTTGTTCAATGTCGTAGATGACCCAGGAGAAACCAAAAATCTTGCGCAAGTGGAGTCTGAGAAGCTCAAAGAGCTCTTGAAATGCTGGGATGAGTATGTAGTCGAGTGCGGTGTTGTATGGGGTGAAGGCGCTGTAGCCCCCGGTCTGGGTAAAGATGAGGCACCAGAGCTTTGGGAAGATGAAACGGAATTACAGAGACGCTGGATGGATGCTAGAGGGGGAGTCGAACCGTCAGGTTGTCAGTAGATCAATATCATTTTCTCGTCTCATCAGGAACGCTTTCTGCCTGTTCTGACTTCGTTTTATTGCACCATTATATATTTTCTGCAAGCGCCGTTCCGACCACGCTTTCTCCGTACATGCGTAATTTCTTTCTTGTCCAACACCACCAAGTCAGCTGCGCAGTCCACTAACCTCCGACAAATAGAAAGCGAGTTCAGTCTCACGAGGATTCATGCGCCGTACATCGAAAATCGAAAGGACGCGGACGGGCTGCCAGACATGCCGGTCTCGGAGGGTGCGTCGCGCCTGAACCCCCCTGAAAGGTTGCCTCTAATCTCTCATTAACAGGTCAAGTGCGACGAACAAAAGCCAACGTGCACCCAATGTTCTCGAGGAAGCCGAAATTGCATCTGGATTGATGAGCAACCCAGGAGACTCAGACCAGCGCGTAGACCGAACGCGACAGCCTGCGACGCGTGTCGCGAGAAGAAGGTTGGCTTTGTTTGGAAATTCATCAACCATACAGAAAACACTGACGCCTCTGTAGCTCAAGTGCACTGGCGGCTCGGATGAGGCGTGCCAAAGGTGTCGGTCGCTGGGCATTGAGTGCTTGAGACAGCGACGACGTGATGGTCCATCATCAGCTCCGGTGCCAACTGGGCCGCCCCAGGCGCACACATCTCGGCAAGACGACTTGCCTGAAGGCAAAGAGCTCGACGAGCTGATACAGCTGTACTTCTCGTCCGTTCACCGTGAGATTTCCATTCGTTCGTAAAACGTTGGGCTTGTCCATTGACAATACTGTTAGACTTTGGCTTCTTTGCCTTTATCCACCCACTCCATTTTCAGCGCCTCCTTGCCAACGGTAAAGCTCCACGCGAGCTGACCTTGATCATAATCGCTAGCGCTCTGCGGTAAGTCTGGATGGGGCAGTCTATTCATATTCGAGCACTATTACTGATATCCCGCGTTAGGTTTGCTGCGCCCGTCACCACCGAGAGCCTGGCGAGAGCAGATGCTTGGGCAGACGGAGCGATAAACGCCCTTCTCCCAGAGATTCATCGGGGCTTTGGCGCTATTCAGCTCATGGTAAGTGGTGGGAAGAGGCTACAAGTTGCATTTGCTGCAAGCGTCGAATATCATATTCTTCGTGCTGCCACAACTGACTTGGCCACTCTGTTCAGACAGCTCTCCTTGCACAGCACTATGATATGCACCGCGGCCACTTTACGTCTGCCTGGCTTCTGGGAGGAAGCTGCACCCGGTAAGCACTCAAAATTGCCCGGAAAACAATGGGTAGGAATTGACGACGACGTAGAATGATGCAAATGATGTCGCTGCATACGTTCGATCGCTCATACCCAATGGACTTTCCGTCGCGTCAGCGTTTATCGCCTCTCCTCTCACGCGAAGCCCTCCGCCGTCTGGCGTGGTCTACATTTTACCTTGACTCGATGATTGATGGCGGTCGCTACGGTTCGCAGACAATTGACGAACGGGCCTACCGCATCCAACTGCCGTGCGATCAAGAGAGCTTCCTAGGCGACGATCAAATTTCGACGGAACCGCTCATACTCGGCCAGGTACCGACTGGACCGGCTAAAAGTGATGGCCTTCCTCATGGCTCGCTTGACATGTCAGCTTACCTTTTGCGCACTGCGGCTGCTCGTCGACGGGCTTTGCACTTTGCCTTTCGTGCCTCATACCAAGATGATACAGTTGAAAGGCTATCAGACGAGCTTTTGACGCTTCAACATGATCTAGAGGCGGTGTTTGCAGACCTGCCGCGCCGATTTGACCATAATCCCAACAATATGCTCCTGCACCGCGATCGACGTCCCATGTTTATCCTGTTGCACATATTACGCCATAACCTCTTCATAATTTTGGGGCGAGCTGCTGTGCAGGTCTATCTTCGCGATCCTACAAAGGCCAATTTTGTACACCAAGTGCGGCGTGACAGGATTACGCGGGCTCAGGCAGTCGCAGGTCTGGTGTTCGAAGCACTCGAAGAAGGGACCGTCTTGGATCCTCATATTGGCATACAAGCCTACGTCGCATTTGAAAGTACAGCATCCAGCCGAATGACTAGTTGTGAAATATTTGCTGACTGAAAACTTGTAGTTCTTCTCTTTGAGCCCCGCCGTCTAACCACCGTGGACAAGTCCTACGATCCAGGTGCCCCGGAGCTCGTCAAGGGTATTTCCGACCTTCTCGCATCCATCAGAGATATTTCCTACCGCTCCGAATTCACAAGGCACCTAGTGAGTTAGGAACGCTATTCGTGCGCAGCAGTTCCTAACCAATGCGTAGTATCTCGAAGCAATCTACCGCCTGATGCGCTGTGGTTGTAATGACATTCTTCGTCAGGAAGATTTTGAAGCCATTCAAAGGTCTGTGACTGTATCGGCCAGACAACTTGTTTTACAATCGCTCATATCAGATATAGTGAACATAGCCTAGTGGGTCAAGATGCTGCCGAGTTCGACTTCAGAGACTTTCGAGGAGCCAAATTGGAACGCCTAAGGAACCGCGGCCACCCAACTACTGCCGCCCATGACGAGGTTCTCCTCGAGGACACAAGTGGTCAAGGAAGTAGCGACGTTTCGGCTGCCTTTATTCATGTCGATGGGACACACCCAAACAACCCTCCAGAGCAGCCGCCAGAAAGCCAGCCACAGAACGCACCCAGAGACTTGCGCGTAGGTGACTTTGACCTGCTCAGCAACAGCCATGGCTGGAGAGAGCTGCTTGAGCCTGAAAATGTGGACCATCTATTCTCGTCGCTTAATTGGCTTTGGGCCTTTGACGAATGGAACGATCAGATGGCACCCGTGACAGGCCAGCCAAGTGCTCTTGACATTTCAGGTCCCGGCTTGCAGTGACGACTTCATGCATGACCAAGCACTTGGCATAACGGATAAATTGCACCCTCTGCAGATCAACGTCCCCCCCGCAACATCGAGTCAGGCCATTTGCTTCATTCTCCAGCGGGGTGAGATGTAGACTAACTGGGCAAGATGATTGAAGATCCGGTTCATGGGTGACGGGTGGTGCTGCCAGTTTTGCATGTCCGTTGAGCTGAACAGCCGCCATTCGGAGAAGGTTGTATTGTGTGCTGCCGTCTTCGTCGTGGCCAGTGAAAATGTACACCCGGTTGCCCCAGGTTATGGGCGCTGGGTCAGCGGTGTAGATGTCTTGGACGATAGGGTTGTCTGCGTGGGTGGGAGGGAGGGAGGGCGTTTAGGATTGTGATGAGGGTGAGGAATAGGGAGGAAATCCTGGATAAAAGAAGGAATGTGCCGCGCATTCTGTCCGTCGCAGAAGTGCCTTTAAATGCGATAACCCTAATAGTCTTGGTTGGCTCTAGTAAAATTGGTCCGAGTCTCCAGTGCCCGCAGCGTGTTCAAGTACCCCCGGCCGTCATTGCAGCACAGGACAGGGGAAAGCCCTACGAAGTGCGAAATTAACCGACATCTCAGTGCGCGCTGCTGTCATAAGGTCTCGTTAGTGCTTTATCTCCACATTCCACCCTGCAATTGTATCTCTTTTGATAAAGGCCAGACGTCACACGTGCGTGGAACTCTGGATCTTGTCGTTCCATGGCGCATATGGAGGCCCGTTAGAATACCCTATCTGGGCTTCGTCTCCGGAGGGGCAAGAGTTGCAAGTGCTGTCGGTGCTTGACAATGCTTAATAAATATGCATATCAGCTTGTTGGATAGCGATCACCCGGTTTCTCGAGGGAGCCTCCCCACGCTTAAGCTTGTGGCCCGATGAATACCTAACTTCCTTTGGCGTGACCCTAGGCATATGCAACCTTTGGTTTGACTCGGGATGGCCTAGGCAGTTGCAAACTAAGAGATCTTGGCGGTACGCATTAACTTCCGGTTCAATTACTGACGGTCACTGGCACCATTGGGGCCGCGAAAAATGACAATATGGATCACCTACACCGTCACGCAAAAACGCCCAAATTTCGGGTATTGCCAGGCGCCGGGACAGTAGAAGTAATTATCTTTGTCAGATAGCCATTGAGAAGCCTGGTTTCCACAGACAGTTAGGAACTTTAGCCGCGTTGACATAATACCCACCGCTTCTTCAACCCTGCCTGCCGCATTCCCCATAGCCCAGAGACAACTGTCGAGAAACCAGCGAGAGTAGACATAGAGTCTGCCTGAGGGCATCATGAAAAGTTGGGGAGCACCGGTAGACTGGTTTGGGCTGCTGTAGTTTCGTCCCAGGTAAAGCCGTCGACGTCACAGACTTCTCCAGCGGAGGAGCGTCTCATAAAAGTTTTTGGGAAAGTGCTTACACCAAAATCCCGGGTCCTGCAGATCGACGAGTCTTATACGAAGGAAGAAGTAGCTCCCTAGCATGGCGCTTCAGCTCAGGGAAGCACCTCAACTTTTACAACAGCCTTGAAAGCAATAGCATAGGAGGTTTGGGCGTCCAGACAAATTTCCGCAACACGGTACAATTCGGAGCGGATATCCCAGGCTGTTTTGTCCTGACATTCTTGAGGAGACGAGGAAATAAAGGAATGTGGAGAGACTCGGAAATGCCGACATTAGATATCGGAAATAGCATGTTCAGCGGTACATCCACTGCCGAATTCTGGGGTAATATGTGCGGGGTTATCAAACCCAACGCTCCTCATAGAGGACTTTGTGAGCTTTACTGGATTCTGGCGTTGGGGACCCAGAGTGTATCTCGGAGTCTCATACCCCGGTGCCTACCACGTGTCGGTGTGAGCTATGCCGCTGGGGCTGTTAAGTCCCCGGATATGCAAAGCGCATTTGGGACTAGGAGGGAGAACATAATGAGCTGTATCTCCAAGCCGCAGAGTTTATAAAGCGAGCTGCACCTCGCTCGGCTCTACCAATACTATCACATCGGCCTTTTCATTGCGATTGAGGCAGTTGTATACCTTACCAGTGACGAATTTCAACATGGTTTATGTCGGGAAGCTTATTTACTTCTTCTTCTTCTTCTACCTTCAAGCTAGCGGTGCACTGTACGTACATCGGAGCAATTCTCAGGCAGAGAGCTGGCGAGGACAGCTTCCTGCCGCATCTACCTATGAGTCCCCTCGTTTCCGATACTGGTGGCCAGGGGGTTGGATTGATCCAGATATCGTCAGCGATGAAGTCCAGGCTATGGCTCTGGCAGGTTTCGGTGGTGCGGAGATTGGGGATGTTCGGGACAGTATCACAGTGCCAATGCGTCCCAAGATATATGGTTGGGCTGAGGAAAGATGGAACGCGGGTGTTTTTGCCGCCTACGAAACTGCTGCCGAGTGAGCCACCTCAGTCATATCAGGGGGGAACAAAGACCTGGGCTAACTGAACCAAAGACTAGGACTTCATATGGATTACTCCCTTGGCCCGCACTGGCCGACTGGAGTTCCGGGATACACCCCGGACTCCGTGGAGACAGCAAAGGAACTCGTCCATGGGCAAGCCTTGCTCCAAGCGGGCGCGAGATATTTTGGACCTCTTCCTCTCTCCGTGGCGGACCCTTCTGGTCAGGTCAAAGGGAATCCGAACGTGACGGCCACGCCTCAACTGGTCGCCGTTCTTGCAGCCAGGACGACGTCTACAAACGTCAGCGCAACCAAAATCGATTTTGATCAATCAAGCATTACGAGTATCTCCGAACATTATAAGGACGGTAACCTCACATGGACTGCTCCACACGACGGCCCTTACATCGTCGTAGCTGTGTATGGCCGAGGGACTGCGCAAATCCAGAACATGTACGACATGAATCCGGACGGTCCGCAACTAACAGACCCTGCGCCTGCTTATATCGTTGACCACTTCTCGTCGGCCGGAGTTAGAGCGACAGTCAGTTACTGGAACGAGCACATTCTGACAGACGAGCTTCGAGCTCTCTTAGAAACGTCCCATGGTTCACTGTTTGAGGACTCTCTCGAACTGAAGCTGACGCAGTACTGGACACCAAATTTCCTAGATGAGTTCCGAACAAGACGCGGATATGATCTGACTCCATATCTCCTCTACGTCCTCAAAGACACGAACAAGTTCACTGGAGACCCCGATATAGCCCGAATGGTCGAATACGACTTTTTTTCCACAGTCACCGACCTGTACATCGACTACCGCCTGACAAATCTGAAGAAATTTGCTCAAAGCCTAGGATTGAAACTGCGAGTGCAGCCTTACACCACATCATTCGACTCATCTCGCGCCGCAGCCTTCGTCGACATCCCCGAAGGCGAATCTCTCGCATTCGACAGCGCCCCCGATTCCTTCCGCGTGCTCGCAACCGGCCGTGACGTTGCTGGGAAAACAACCATTCTCTCAAACGAGATAGGCGCATATATGGGAAAGGCGTACGGGGTTACATGGAACTTTCTCCTTGGTACGGCGAACCGCGACACCTCGTTAGGCGCCACCCAGAGCGTTATCCACGGCTTCCCATACCAGAATTCACCGAATAGTGTGTGGCCTGGCTTCTCAGCCTTTACTCCTCTGGGGCCTTTGGGTAATGGGTTCGCTGAAGCTTGGGGCCCGCGGCAGCCGCAGTGGATCTTCGCGCCAAACGCGAGCAGCTACCTTGCTCGGTCTCAGGAGTTAATGCAGAGTGGATTGCCCTCGGTGGATGTTGCTGTCCTGAATCTTGACTGGGGTGTCACGGCGACGTGGGATGACACAGGCCTTAATGATGCTGGATATTCCTATCAGGTAACTTGCTTCATGTCCTTGTCTCTGTGTCTGTTGCCTTCCACTTGGAAAATGCTAACCTTGATGCAGTTTCCCACGCCAGAGCTCCTTGTTCAGTACTCTGCATCTGTGCAAAATCGCCGGCTGATATACGACGGCCCGCGATACAAAGCGCTAGTTCTTAACAACGTGACGGCCCTGAACGTTGAAAGCGCGGAGGCAGTCCTCTCTCATGCTAGGGCGGGTCTTCCTATAGTCATTTTTGGCAGCACTCCGACATCGACGCAGTCATTGTGCACTTCATGCGGAGATGTATCTGCCCATCTGGAAGCTGTCTTCGAGTCGACTCTCTCGCTGCAGAATGCCCGGCAAGTGACTTCGCAGGCACAGGTGCCAGAAGCGCTGGAAAATCTCGGGGTGAAGTAAGCTTCTCGAATCAACCTGTTCGCACAGGGCTAATACCGAACATAGACCATTAATCCGATACGCAACCTCATCAAATGTTTCAACAATAACAACCAGGCGACGCATCGCAGACAACGAGTACATTTATTGGATCTACAGCTCCAGCACAACAAGCCAGACCATAAAACTCGAAGGCAAAGGATTTCCCCTGTCGATCAACCTTTGGACCGGCGATGTCCTCCCCATCGCATCCTTCCACAGCGCTGACGGATACACCGTGGTAAACGTGACCATTGGGGAGAATGGTGTCGCAGCGATTTACCTCGGACACCAAAATCCGTACGGCGTCAGTAACCTGAAGCAGCATATCCTTGCCACGGACGCCGAAGCCGCCGTGGACGAAGATGGCAACTTATTCGTACGAGCAGTCAACAACGGAGCATACACAGCACGATTATCCACACGAAATACAACGACAGTCACATTCGAGAACATCCTGCCTGCTGTGACGCCGAAGTCATGGTCCCTCACTGTTGAAGACTGGTCACCGGTAGCAGACAATCAAACGGGATTGTACTCGTCGCTCACTGAAAAGACAACCTTGCCACCTGTGACCCTTCAGGGGTTAAAGTCGTGGTATAACATCTCGGGACTCGAATATGCCAGCGGCGTCGGGGTGTACCAAACTACTGTCAATCTGACACTGGATTACCCACTGGGACTTCGGCAGAGCCTAGGTGTCTACATAAACTTTGGCGTCGTTCAAGGCTCGTGGGGGCTAGAACTTAATGGCAAGACGGTGCCCGGAATTGACTATTTCGTTTCCAGGCCGCTTGACGTGACGCCCTATGTCCGAAGTGGACTAAATGGTATGCTGCACCTTGTTTAGTTTGATTCCGGAAAATTCATACTGACGTTCCTTGTAGATGTCAAGATTACAGTTGCGACAACGCTGTGGAACAAGCTGCGCAAGACATGGCCGGATATGTATGGGTCGCTGGACCCGGAGGAAATAGGGTTGTTGGGCCCCGTAAATCTCACGTACTATACCCAGCAGCAAGTTCTCTGAACAATCTGTGATGTATGATGCTTGTCATCCTGGGGAAGAGTCCCTTCCTTGCTATATATATATTGCGTACCCGGCACTGGAATGGCCCCCGAAGAAGGAACGAGGAGCTGGTCGACTCTCACCCAGCAATACTGAACTCTCTATTTGTCGTTTTCAAGTTTCTAAAAGGACGAACATCGTATCGATATTGTTCCCTGCAAAAGTCATATCTGATGCGCTATTCTTATCTCCTAAGGAACCAATGAGCGGGAAATTTTCGGACAAATCAGGTGCGACGAATAAATTGGCTGAATGCCAAGAATGATGCGCAATCCTGCTTGGCTGCTAATATTACATGTTCCTTCCAGCTGTAAAGCTATACATATCCTGTTCTTTTAGCCCCGCTGTGGCACCTGCGGGGTGGAACTGGGCGTGCGCGTTCCAGACCAACTTTCTGCATCATCCTGCCTGCTTTCTGCAGGATTTCTGATAAGATTCATGACCATTCAATATCGACAAGGAAGCTGAAACGCTGGCGCCCACACATGACTCCCCCCAATTCCGACTGAAAGAATCGTCCTCCCACGTCTCGGGATTGTCACCGCTTGAACTCGCAGGAAACAATGAGCGCGCGATCTGCAGACAACCCAAATGCGCAGCCTCGACGACACATCGGCAAGGCCTGCGAGGGCTGCCGTCAGCAAAAGATCAAATGTAACGGCGAGCTGCCCTGTGAGCGATGCGCCCGCCTCGGGCTGCTCTGTACTGTCCGGACTGTCGCGCGACAACGTCGTCGCCAGACGCAGCACAAAACGCCAGAACAGGATGCAGATATTGTCCAGAAAGCTCTCCGGCCTGTGCGCATAACAAATGTGACCACGGGAAGAACAGCCATCTATGGACCGACATCTACTGTTGCGCTGCTCCAACTGCTTGCATCAACGAGCAAAAACAATCAAGCGCTCTCGATCAGGAACCCTCAGATCCCGCTGCCGGCAGTGGGGACCTCGATGGACTCGCTCATCGGGGCCTTTAGTAACAGCCGTTTTGCCATTGAGCCCTACAACATCACCCCTTCGCCCACCCTGGAGCTGTCTCTAACACCACCCCTCTGCCTTACCACAATCCCTAACCAACTCTTGGAGACTTTTATGAAAATTTATGTTGGGACCGCGTGGTCTATCCTTCCTATTCAAACCCCGGCTCAGCTCGGTGCTCTTTTCGCATTATCATGTACCGCTTTCAGTCAAAATAATCCACCTCCAGCCTTATACCCTATCATTCTATATCAACTTGCGATGGGCTCGATGTTCACGACACAAGGCCAGCTTGCAGATCTCCTTGTTCAGGAGAGCGACCTCTTCATGTCCGCGGGGGCGCATCTTTCCGAGGCCCTTGAGCTTCAGTTATACATCCTCATGATAAGTCTATCTTGTTCCGAACCAGTTCGCGTGCTAGCTAACGATCCTATACATGCAGTATCACAGCGAAAGTGGTAACTTTGAGAAAACATACTCCATCCTCGGCACCGTAGCAAGCAAAGTGTACGCAGCGGGCTTCCACTTGGAACCCCGAAGTCCTGAAATAGAAAAGCTCATCCCCATTTTGCTATCCTCAGAAAGGTCCGTCATCCCCATCTGCATACCAAGGAACGCCTACTGACGCACTCTCTGACAGGTTCGCCTGTATCGCCTTGGGTCGACCACCCCTACTAAGCCCCAGTATTCAAGTATCTGAGAACAATCAGTCGACCGATTCAAAGTTCTTCTCCGGTATATTCGACATCCTATGTTCTTCTATCCGCGTCCAGCAGAGTCCAGTTACGAGCCTCGACGATTTATGGGACTCTATTTGGGCAACGCAAGCTCGCCTCTCAGCATTCTGGGAGGCAAACGAGCCGCTCTTACGATTTCCTCATGCAGACCCTCATCGGCCATGGGGCGTGGGAGAAGCTGTGGCGCTTAATTCTGTCGGTGAGTATCTAGTTAGATCGCTTTTCAATGTTGGGACTCAAGTCACTAATACCAGAAGTATACGAGTACGCCATCCTAACGAATCTCAAACCCGTCCTGCTCTATATCGGGCATAAAAGGGCACCACTGAAGCAATCGCCTAGCCCCAGCCCCGGTCCTTCTCATTCCTTCCAATCGTCGCACTCAACCAGCCTTACCACCAGATTCCCTCTGCGCCGAACGCCCAACCCCACCAAAAGCAACCCCGAAATCATCAAAGCGTGCGATTACATCCTCTCGTATGCGAAGAAAATGATCGGGACCATTTCAGATATTCAGCGAAGCGGATCTCACGCAAAGGTAAGCACCACTTACCCCTCTCATGCGCACATCAGACCCTGACTATGACTTGACTAGGACCTCCCCATGAACTCCTTCTTCCTAGAATCAGCATGCACAGCACTCATTGCGTACGGCGCCTGGTATGATAATGCGGGTGCTGTATTGGATAGTATTGATGTGGGAATCCAGTGCTTGGAGGCATTGCAGTATCAACGGGCGGCGGTGCATAGGCTAGCGAATGTGAAGAAGGCTGTCGAACAGTCGGGTCTGAGAAGGATATAGCATAGTTTCTTCTTCGCATAACTGGGGCCGAATCCGTTCAGTGCCGCAGCGCGTACCTCCTACCTCCACATCACCACCTAGGGCCCGGCAACGACATTGCGAGTCCGAGCTTGAGAATTATTCTCACGTAAATCCGAATCGTGACAACGCTGCATGGATACCATTTGTAATCTTACTTCCTGATACTTTGCGCAAGGATAGCCTCCGGGCTGGCTAGGTTTGACGCTGAATAATTCGATGTGGCTTACTGCCATTACTAACTGCAGAACTGTAAGCCTTCAGCCTGGAGGCCGTCATTCTAGACGTTTAGGGTTAGCCTTGCGCAGCACGGTCTGTAAAAGAGCAGAAGGGAACTGCGCTTATCAAGCATTTCTCTATGCTACCCGGAGATAAGTATGTAGATACGTTTTATGGACCTCGAATACAGCACGGAAAGCCATGTAGGCTGTCAAGGTAGGAAGGGTACATAAACTATGGGAATACCTCTCCAAATCAACATCACAACATCAAATCGTCTGTTCCCTGAATAATTCAAACAACCTGACTTCTACCCAATTCCTCCCTGATCCAAAAGAAAGTAATAACCACAATGACCGCCAACGCCAACACCGCCGCCTGGCTCACCACCCCCAAATCTTACCCCTTCGAAATCAAAGAAGCCCCAACCTGGACGCCTTCCCCCACCGAAATCCTCATCAAGAACCACGCCGTCGCAATCAACCCCGTCGACGGCAGCATCCAATCAACAGCCTGGTGGCCACTAGCTTACCCAACAATCCTGGGTCACGACGTGGCCGGCGAAGTCGCCGCGATCGGGTCCTCCGTGACACGGTTCAAGATCGGCGACCGCGTCCTCGGCCAAGCAGTGGGCATGACGTCGAAACGAAACGAGGACGCTGCGTTCCAGAAGTATACGCTTGTCGCTGAGAATCTTGCGTGCTATATCCCGGATCACTTGGGCTATGAGAGCGCTGTTGCTCTTCCGCTTGGTGTATCAACCGCTGCGTGTGGGCTTTTCCAAGAGGACTTCCTCAACCTGCAGTATCCGTCCGTTCCTGCTGCAAAACCCACCGGCCAAACCCTCCTCGTTTGGGGCGGCGCAGGCAGCGTAGGGAGCAACGCAATCCAACTCGCGGTCGCGGCAGGGTACGAAGTGCTCAGCACCGCCTCCCCTAAGAACTTCGATCTCGTGAAATCCCTCGGGGCTTCGCAAGTCTTCGACTACGCCTCCCGCACCGTCATCGAGGACATCGTCACTGCATTAAAATCCAAAACCCTAGCCGGCGCAATCGACTGCATCGGCCCCGACGCCCTCGAACAAACAGTGCAGGTTGTAAAGCGTGCCTCCGGTGTGAAGTTCGTCGCGACAGCGAATGGCGGACTAGATGATGACGTTGTGACCGTGAAGATGATCATTGGGTCGTCGCTTAAGCATAATGATGTGGGCAAGGCGATCTATGAGGATTTTTTGCCGAGGGCGCTGGTAGAACAAAAGTATGTTGCTGCGCCGGAGCCGCTTGTTATTGGGAGGGGATTGGAGAGGGTTCAGGAGGGGGTTGATTTGTATAGAACTGGGGTTGGGGCGAGGAAGGTTGTTGTTTTGGTGTAGATAGGGTTTTGTTATCTTAGATGGTAGTTGGAGATTCCAGGATGTGATGTTTGTAATTCGGTTTGTGTTTTCCTGCTACATATTATAAGCCTCTGTCGGACCAATGGGCGGAGTAAGAGATCTTTCAAGAAGATAGAGTATCCTTCAAAGTATAGGGCTCAAATGGAAGTACACGGAACTTTGTTAAGTAGGCAAGTATTGAGACTACATTCAATGGTGTATCCCGTCGCCCAGGCGCCTTACCTAGATATAATAAGGTCTGCACTGTTCAAGGCAACGTGTATAGAGAAAGATTGGTGAGTTTATGGCTATCACGAACGGAAGCCACCAGGTCGCTGACGCATTAGACGAATTGTTTGAACTCTGGATAATTAATTGAAATATAACTCTTTTGGTACAAAACGAAGTCCTCGACCGACATAACTAAAATGCGTCAAGCCGATGATTTTACAGGCTCAAAATCAAAAGCCTTCTGTCGCCCTGCGTACACGGTACACAGATAGGCACAAGAAACCAAAACCGACTCCCTTGGTTCCGATGCATGAGAGAGTAGTCCTAAAAGACCATACCCTTGACCTGCGCAACCTTCCCAACATTGATATTCCGGATCATGATCGTCCAGATAAAGCAAAGCGCCATAATCCCAGTACCAGCAGCCAACATCCTCGTCTGGGCGTATCCATACGCATTCTGGATCGCCAGTCGCGCAGGCGAGCCAATGGGATAGCTCTGCTGCGTGGTAATATCCTCATAGATAGTATCGAGGTTCGAAAGCTCACTACTGGGCAAGTCCCGAATAAGCGCCTTGCGGAAGGTATTCGTCCAGATAGCACCAGAGATGGTATTGCCCATTGCGCCGCCAATTGTTCCGACGACGTTAAGCAGGGCCAGGACGGTCGCGACGTGCTGGTGGTCGACGGCGGCGAGGATGGCGAGTTGCTCGATGATGATGAAGATACTTCCGCCGATTGAGATGAAGATCTGACACATTACCAGGTATCCGACGGATTGGTTGGGACGGCGGAAGTAGATCATGAGGCCCTGGGCGAAGATGTACAGCGGCACGGAGATGTAGAGGAGCCATTTGAAGCGGCCGGTGCGGCGGATGATGTAGCCCACAATCAGGAGCAGAACACCCGAAACAACATCGAACGTGTTGCTGACATAACCGGCTTCCGAGGCAGAGAGGTCGTTGACGACTTGCAGGAACGAGGTGAAGTAGTTCGCCCAGCAGTAGTATGAGATCTGGTACGTGGCATCGAGCAAGCACGCGCCGATGACGGTGCGATCCTTGATGATGCTGAAGTTGAGCATTGGGACGCGCGCGATGTAGACTTCATGCAGGATGAATATGCCTAGCATGACTACTCCGACCACGATCATGGCGATGATGTACCCGGTGCCCCAGCCGTTCGGGGCGCTGTCGGCGATATCGAAGGGGAGGAAGAAGACGACGAGGCCGGCGGAGAAGATGAGTGCTCCGATTGCTGTACTAGTTAGACCTCATCTCGTCAATTGGTGTTAGAGAACATACCGTCAAACTCAACCACATAATGCCAGACACTCTGCATAAACGTGCGACCGCTGCTTTCCTTAGCGAGCATACCCTGTTTCTTGGCCTTCTTTACGTTGACCTTGAACAGGACGTAGAGAGGGGCAGCGACGATGGGGAAGACAATGGCAAAGGCACCGAAGCCCCAGCGCCAGTTGTACCGGTAGTAGAATTCCTCACCGGCTTTGGGGCCAGCAAACGCAGTGATGATGTATGGAGAAGATGTAAAGGCATAGGCGAGACCTCTGTTCTTGAGTTTGGAGGCGTCTGCTGTGATAACGTCAACGCAGTATGTCATGCCGCTGAAGCCAATGTTCCAGAAGACCTAATCATCGTTAGCTGGGGAGCGACAGAGTCTGAGAATGGGGACGCACGTAGGCAGCGCAGAACGTGGGAAGGTTGTGGCAAGCAGCCATGATAATCAACCCGACTGTTGCAACGATAGTCATGAACAGAAAACCTTCAGCTCGCCCCCAGACGTCGAGGACTCGCGCGAGAGGAATGTAAATTGCTGCGGAGATGGCATCGGAGACGACGTAGATGGTGGTGAGCAGGGAATGCGTTTCGAATTCGGAAGTGATGTAGGGTGTAAGGGTGTTCAGGATAGAGGATTGCATTGCATTGACAAAGTAGAGGAGCCAGATGCTGTAGGATTACATGTTAGCACTGTCAATAAGACAAAGTCAGGGGAGACAACACACTTGACAAAGACCATAATCAAGGACCGCTTCGACCATGACAGCGTAACGGCCTCCACATCCTGAACACCACGCTGTGCATCCTCAGTAGGAACGACATCCTCAGGACTTGGCTCTGCGACAGCAAGCCCAGCCTCAGGAGAGACATCGGTCTTGTTCTGCTGCTCTGTCGTAACAGCGACCGGGCTCTCCGTCTCCGTCTCCTCAGTATTCCGACGACGGAAAGCAGAACGGATCCTAGATCTGACAGCCATTGTATCTAGATGGTAGATACTAGAGCTGCTCAGTGCTGATCTGATAAGATGATCCCGATCACGATCAGAACATGACAGCCAGAAGGATGCAGCCGCAGGAGATCGTTGCCCTTATAGCAAACAAGCTTGCTGGCGACTGCAGCGACTGCAGGCCCACCCACTGGAACCTCCGAAGTCGGCTGATGGGGCTAGGGTGAGGGCTTCGTAATGAGAACTACAAAAGGGTGGGTTGACGACGAGGGGTTCACTGATCGGGAGCTGTGATTTGTTTAGTTTTATGTTTAGCTAACTGTCTCAAGCTTCATGTCCGCGTGCAGTCCATCAGGCCCACCGGGCATGGTGACAGATAATCTAATCAGATGGGCTTTTTCTGTGGGAAGGATTGTGACTCGCTGGAGGTGCGCGCAAAAGTGGCATTCTACCGACTTTCTGCAAGAGAGTGGGCATGCCGGAAGAGCCGAGTCAGAGAGATAGCCTGCCATGAAAATGATTGCATCGTGCCATGGGCTAAACCCGAATCCACATTCCCAGACTGTCGGCGATATTAGGGGCAGACTAGGATTCCTAACCTCGCTTGGAGCCGGAGGATGGCAGGCTCCACACGATAGAATGTCGACACTTCTTACTCACAGCAGTGCTGACGTTGCGGGCTTCTAGAAGACCGCGAAGATGCTGATCAGCATGATTGACCCCATTGGACTTGATCCCGTCAATTTGATTATTTTCTCAAGAATGATACGACAGTGTTGACAGCAGATAAGAGTTGGATCAGATAAGATGAAAATTCTGCAGTGGAGTTGGACTGTGGAACCCCCATGTTGACATTTGCCCAACGCCAGTCTCGGCTAAGGCTTGATCAGGAGAAGCCTGTGGCCAAGCTACGTAAGACTTTCTCCCCTGCGTCTGGGCGTTTGACAGGTCAAGCTGTTTGTTGCCTCCCACGCCGGCTCCATCAGCATGTTATGAAATCATAGTCGCGCTATGCGATCGGACCGTTTGTCCTGCACCAGCATGAACTCCGCGGTCACACGGTCCCAGCTAGTCTAGCGCCACTGTTTCGCATGTTTCCTGGATTTGCCAAGAGAGTGGGCTGAATTAGCCTTCGACTACTCCGAGTAGTTGTTTGCTTGAGTTACGTACACTTCTGTATCATGGATGAGTGAACCGCTAAACGCTGCATTACCACCGCTGCATGAAGACCAGGAAGTCACGATACTCCGTCGTCCCGAATCAATCGCGTAGGATGCAGCTCTGAAAACGCCTATTCTGCGGTATTGTCTCTGCGTCAGAGAGCGCGCCGCATACGGAGTAATCGTAGCCGAGCACTGTTTGCACGATTCATGTCATGGCATTTGTCTGCCGTTTTCTAGAACATTAATCTGTGGAACCAGAATCGATAGTAACGCCACAAGTGACAGTGGGATATAGTTCAATCATAACCTTCGTTCCCTCGCTTGTGCTAGCTCCGTTGTGTCTAGTGACAATAGAGATCCTATCTCCCGAGGCAAATCGAGCCCAGCGGACATGAACACCGACATAAATAGAGGACAAGACGACGAGCCCTTTCGAAAGGTCTGCCCTCAAGGTAACAGCCAGAATCTAGTGATATTTTACAACCCGGACGATCGGAGAGACGACACGCGGGATCATCTAGGTATGCAGGAAATACCCTGCCTGTTTTCGCAGGGCCATCAACTCGACCAACATCGGCCCACTATAAGCACCCCTCGATATCATCGCCGAGATCCACCGCGCCCTCCGGCATGATCACAATCGCACGGCCTAGATAGACCGACATATTAGCTTCGAACATCTCAACATGCTGTAGGTGAATACGTCAATTTATACATCTCAAGTATCAGCAATACACTGAAGCGCACGCTCAAACATTGGCGTTTGCATCGTCGATGTAAGCTGACATTTGAGGACACGAGGGTCAGTGACTTTGATTCGGCTGCGGGGGTTCGCGCCGTTGAAGGTGGCTGGCCTTGGATTGGCAGGCGTAAGTAGCGCAGAGCAAGCCTTGCGGTGTAGAACGTGCCCTTGAAATTGACTTCTATCGGATTGAGATTCGGGATCGATGGTGGAGGACCGTCGAGTGAGACTTCGCCCGATGCACTCACACCGTCGACGATATGACCAGTTATACCTATAGCCGCGAAAGCAGCGACTGGGTCGAGTGTCTTGTTCGGTGAGAAGTCGAGAGCCGCTCGGAAAGCCGCGACCTGAGAGTCCCAGTTGTTGATGTCGCAGCGCGCGAACTGTACATTGTAGCCCTGAGCAGAAAGACTGCATGTTATTTCATAGCAATCCCTCCTGCCGACGACTGTGACGGATGCACCGGACTGTGCCAGGAACGTTGCGGCTGATAGACCGAGACCGGATGTTCCGCCTTTTACCAGGACGGAGTGGCCCTTGAGGCTGGACGGGTCTGCAGGGGAGAGGGGTGTAATGGTCAATGTAGGATCAAATAGTTTTGTTGCCTTGCTGGCCGTTCATACGCAGATATCAGCAGGTCAAGAAGCAAGTCCAACATCTGCCCTTTCCCTGCTCCTTATATAACCCATTCACCGGTAACCATCCGTCATACTCCGGCCTCAACGCCACCGTGATCTCTCGTTGATGTCGTTTGTACGTACAGTCAGAGCAGTGAAGGCCTCAGCACAGGTTTATCCAAGCTTGGATGAGATATGTGCTAAGCGAGCCAAGTCAATTGAGGCTCGTTCACTGGCTTATTTTTTACGAGGTCTGTGCAAGCATCTGGCATCTCCGTCGGTCAGATTACGCATGAGGGCACTGACTCAGTATAAGGCTCATCAAGTTCGAGGTGTGTGTCGTGATGTAGACGGCTTGGGACTGATATTGTATGAATTATTCCGCCAATGCATCCAAGTATAACATGCAACCCAACTGCTGGCTCATACTCGCTTGGGACCCAGGTGTCTACGCAATGGACACATTTGAAATACGGACCAAATCCCTTAGCAATGCAATCAGTCCGGAACTTTATGTTGGTGCATTACGAACCTGCCTTGTTTGTACTCACCACAAGATCGTTTCGTGTTGAGGCATCGGAGGCACGACTGCGCGACAAACAGGGCTGTATATTGACCAGCTTGAGCTTACATACCGGACGAGTCTGGTTGCACTGTTTGTTTTCACGCGCCAGCGCTTGGCCGGCGGGACCTGGGTCAAATAGTCTCAACTTTTTCCTGCGCCTTCTGCAGTTGAGGCAGCCACGGGAGGGGCCATGGTATACCTTCTCGTCGTTGTTATGTCCCTAGCTGTCGCTGTTGCCTTCTCCGCGAGCTTGGAATATTCGGAGACGAGAAGCAACCAACCGAGAATTTGGTCTGAGTCATAATCACTGATCTACCACCCGGCTATGCTAAGTATAGCCGAGCACAATATATTTTTCTATGTCTATTTGTCTGTTTTCTGACTCGTGCAGTCTTTTCAACTGGCCTGAACCTATTTCCGAGCCGGAGTTACCCGATGGGTCGTCCGCTCGGCATTTAGTTACGTGTGAGGCTCGGAGATAGAGACCGGAGATCTCCAGGAATAGATATAGTCCGAGCATCATCCCCGATGAGCGCCAGGTTGGAAATGAAGAAGCTGCAGCCAGCCGTGGAAAGCTCTTATATATAATCTGACACTGTGTCCATGTTTTTTTTTTTCCTCCTCAGACCAATTCCTTCACGTAGCCTTCATCGCCGACCACAACGACAAGATGGGGGCCCAGCTGCATACTGTTGACCAGCCGCATGGTTATGACGACGCGAACTACTCTAGCCCTACATTAACACCCCAGGGTAGCCACCAAGAGATGCCAACGCGAGAACGATCAACAGAGAAGACTCGTCCTGCGACCGGTGGTCCGAGCCCGCCTCCCAACGGTGGACTCGTTGCCTGGCTACACGTTGCGGGCGGATTCATGCTGTTCTTCAACACTTGGGGCATGCTCAATACTTTTGGAGTCTTCCAGACATTCTACGAATCAGGCGCCCTATTCCACAAGTCTTCCTCTGACATCTCATGGATTGGGCCCCTTCAAGCCTTCATGCTACTCGTGGTCGGCTTCATCACCGGGCCGATCTATGACCGGGGATATCTGACACCTCTGTTGACAGTAGGCAGCTTCGGTATCGTTTTTGGAACTATGATGCTCAGTCTGTGCAAGGAATACTGGCAGGTCCTCCTCGCGCAAGGCTTCTGCGTCGGCATGGGTGCTGGGTGTCTTTTCGTTCCATGTGTCTCCATTCTACCCACCTACTTTTCCACGAAACTCGGCGCCGCACTCGGTCTCGCGGTTTCCGGGTCCTCGCTCGGAGGAGTCATTTACCCCATCGTCCTGAATCGCCTCATCGAACCCCTCGGCTTCGGCTGGGCCGTCCGAGTAATCGGCTTCATAGCTCTCGGCACCCTCCTCCTTCCCATCGCCATTATGAAGCAACGCGTCAAACCGCCCAAGGCACGCGCGCTCATCGATTGGACCGCTTTTACGGATATTCAGTACATGACTCTCGTCATAGCGGGACTTATCGCCTTTATGGGCCTGTTCACGCTATTCTTCTACATCTCCTATGTTGCCTCCGCCCGCCACCTCACCTCAAACGACATGGCCTTCTACCTCGTCCCCATCCTCAACGCAGCCTCTTGCTTCGGTCGGACCATCCCAAACGCAATGGCCGATAAGCTTGGTCCATTCAACCTCATTGCGCCCTGCTGCATGATGGTCGGCATCCTCATCCTCTGCCTTATCACTGTCACCAACCAAGCCGGCATGATCGTTATCGCTGTCTTCTCTGGATTCTTCAGCGGTGCGCTGATCGGTCTTCCGCCCCTTTGCTTTGTGGCCCTGACGGAAGACAAGAGTAAGATTGGAACGAGGATTGGAATGGGCTTTGGCATGATGGCATTTGGCGTCCTTGCTGGCGGCCCAGGCGCCGGTGATATTCTGGGTGGTGGGGATAATAGTCCGATGAATTGGAATTGTGTTTGGATTTTCGGCGGTGTTAGTACGCTTGCCGCGTCGGCGATACTCGCTGGGTTGAGATTTGTGAGAGTCGGGTTTAAGTTCAAGGCCAAGGCGTGAAGGATTCAAGGTTCAAGAGATGCTTTGATTGTTGCAGTCATTCAAGCTGCTCCGTTATCTTGTATAGATCTAGGATATAGATTTCAATTCAGGGCAATCTCTGCTCTCCAACCATCATACACGGGAACACTAGATCACGCCTGCTTCATATCCCAAATCATGCGATCGCCTCTTCTCCTAACTCCTCGAAACTCCTCCTCAGAGCCCAAATCCCCAATGCTTTATTCAAAATTGTCAACCGTACTTTCCAATTAAGCCTGCTCAGCACCCTCAATCGCCGGCTGCCACTCCGGGCGACAATCCGTAAAAACCTCCATCTTGGGCGGAGCAATCGAGTCGAAGAGAGACGCCTTGATCAGTGCTTTCCCTGGGAACTTCGGGCTTCTTGTAACGACGGGGCTACAACCAATAAGTAAACCGATTAATGCAACATGCCACAATAGAACCGCTATACATAGCCATATACATGTACATACCTGCCGCAGTTTCCGCAGAATTGGCGCTATAGTTGGAAGCAGAATTAGCACAAAAAGACAACATGACGATCACGCGAAATAAGTGGACCAAGACATACCGTGATACTATTCCCGCTTAAAGTTTGAGTGTCCTGGAAGGATTTGAGCGAGCCATTCGGGTCTTCGATGCTGCAGTCCGGCTCGTCGATGACGTAGTTAATAGATGAGCCTGCCGTGATAAGCTCATGTCACCTGGTCCGAGAGCAGATAATAAAATGACTTACCACCTCCAGATCTACCGCAGTTGCGACTATCGCACGAATGGGATCATTGTATTAGTTAAGTTCCTGTCTCGTGGGCTGGGTGCAGAGGTGGTGAACAGTACCAATAACAACGCAGCGAGTTCGGTGGCTGCTCCTTTAACGAAAGCTGGATATTGCTGCAGATGCAGTGGCCTCGATAAGCAGACATGATTGGTTGGAAATCAAGGATTCGAAGATTGGAGTAAAGGACCTTGGAGGCTTTCCAGTGAGCTTTGACTACAGTATGTGAGCAAGGGTAAGGCAGACTTCAAGTGACGTGGGAATGATGGCTTTACGCTACGTAGCTTGCCCCCTCGGAATTGCTCTGCATGATTCAGGAAGTGGAATCTTCGTGGTGCCACTGTCCCTCAACTTCCCCTTGGCTGATGGTGGGTCGTGGGTGGAACTAGGCTGCGGCATAACCGCAACCGCGGCTATAGGACTGATAACCATCACCGCAAATTTGAGGTTAACCACGGTTAACCTTGCTATCCCCGCGCTAGCTTACTTATTTAGCTACTCAGTATGTAGTATGGTTTCTTAATATATTAAATTCGCGTTGTTTTAACTATAAAGGCTATAATTAGAAAAAAATATCTACAAGTCCCTCTTTTCTCTTCCTGTGTTGCTCCGTGAAACAGCTCAAGGCGAAGCAACTCAACTCGATCGTGATCCTGACCCGCGGTTCTGCCAGATATCACCGTTTGCCTATTCTGTACTAGAGTCTGACCAGAGACTAAACACATCTCTTGACTCCTCGCTTAGATAGATTCCTTCTTCATCTTAGTATTCTGATAGAATTCTACCTAAGCGTTTTACTACGTCTTTAGATCGAGACCTCGTCTGTCATAATGGGAATGATGATGGCGACAAGCAGGGCAGTTGGATGGAACTTGTATACTTTGTCCTAAGAAAGCCCAAGTTATTTGAACGAATCTTACCCGACGATGTTCTCCTGTGTGCTTGCGTGATCTGCTTGGCTGATGTGACTTCCTTATTCACGCACAGAATTGCTTCTCAGTGGATCTTATCATAAACCTTGGCCGTGCTACAAGCAGGTTAATGCCATAAGGTCGCATCGTCCCCCATCCGGCATTCATCTTATTCCTTAGTTACAACATGTGAAGTACTAAATACCAAAGTAACAGTCAAGCTGATCGCGAATCCCCAGTTCGATGTCGCATATACCACTAAATTCAAGAACCCCAGAGAATTTTCCCCTACAAAAACGGACCAACTGGTAATCTTCATAGATACAACCGCCACTTAGGCAATTTTGTAGAAGCTGAAATGCGAGCTCATAGGTGCAAGTTCTGGCACCAAAAGCGTGGGCTAATCTCCCTAGCCAACGCCAGGACACTCAGGCGAAGGGAGGAATCTCGGAGAGCTATATTATGTGTAGCGAATTGGGACCCGACAGGCCTATATTGAAGTATGGAAGTGGATAAGTTGATGCTATTCAGAGACCGCCGGCGGCGGGAGCTAACGTATTCGGTAAGCGAGCGGGCCATGTAAGCGAGCGGGCCACCTCACGCGTTTTGACCGCGATTAAAATACTCACCTAATTCAACCATCAACCATGCCACCAAAAGCGCGTACAAAACCAAGAGATTCTATTGAGAAGGAAGGTCGAATCTTACTTGCAATATCTGCTATCAAAAAGGAAGAAATTCGCAATATTCGTGAAGCTACACGTATATATAATGTTTCCCGTATGATACTTGAGCGGCGCCTAAATAGAATCACTTCTTGCAATAATATACGCGCTAACTCCTATAAGCTGACTCAAAATAAAGAAGAATCACTTGTATAATGGATTCTCTCTCTAGATCAGCGTGGTGCAGGTCCCCGGCTATCTCATGTACAAGAAATAGCTAATAT